>NW_023270377.1:36088096-36300650 GCF_011800145.1 Mirounga leonina
TTATTTATTTATTTATTTATTTATTTATTTATTTATTTATTTATTTAAATTCAGTTAGCTGACTGATAGCACATCATTAGTTTCAGGTGTAGTGTTCAATAAATTTTCAGTTGCCATTAACACCCAGTGCTCATCTCATCACATGCCCTCCTTAATGCTCATCACCCAGTTACCCCACTCCCTCCCCACCTCCCCTCCAGCAATGGGAAGTCATCAGAGAGGGAGAAAAACCATGAGAGACTCCTAACTATAGGAAACAAACTGAAGGTTGATAAAGATGCATTTCACCAACACTGCAAGAAACAAACACCAAAACAAGACCCTGGAGCAAGGGAATCACTTGCTTCAAGTGAGAACCCAAAAGGACAAACTTCTAGGCCTTGATAGTGTCCATTCCTTGGGTTCTCTTCTACAAAAAGTTGCTTTTGCATTCTTCTTTTGCAGAAGGAAGAATAAAATCATGTCAATTTTATACAAATAAAAAAAAAATCTCTTAAGGCCACTTTTTGTTGCTCTAGCCATTGGCACCAACGTCCTTGGTATTTCTCTCCTAGCTCTCTTGCCTGAGGTGTCTTTCACATGTCTTCATTCTTCTCGGTACTATAACATATAATGAACATTTCCAGTCTCTTCCGACATTATTTTCCAGGGATGGTTTACAGAAAACATAGCCAACCTATATGGAATATAACATCCGAGGAATATTTCAAACTTATAAGAAAAAAGCTGAGAGGAGAGTTATTGCTTTTTTTTTTTTTTAACTAAATGGGTCCACATGCCAGTTAACGGTTTACCAGAACGTTACTTCCTTACATGAGTTGGCTGCCTTTTGCACCAGTTCCCGATGTTGGGGGCGGGGAGATAAAGAAATTGTAAAATATAGAGGAATAATATTATAAACCAACCTGTTGATATTTTGAACGAGACAGCCCCTTCTACTGCACTAAGTTAAACCCCAACTATAATATAATATTTGGGATGGTATTCTAATGTACTAAGGAAGGCCCGTAAGATTTAAATTCTGATCCGTTCACTTCTGATAATTTTTATGATCCGAAAAAGTTCTCTCTCTAATATAAAACCTATCTCCAGCTACCTACTAGTTCCAAAAGCCATTAAATTCTTGCAGATTGAAGGTGGAAAAATAAATTGTGTGTATTTTAGACCCTGAATGATCTTCCTATAGCAATTTTAGAACAAACTATGAAGAATTCTGCAATTTTAATCTCCTCAGTAGCTTCCCATTACTAAACAAGCAGAACGCCACGGTACAAATGTAGACGTTACATGTCATCTTGATCTGCTGCTTTTTTCTTTCATTAAAGCTTTAATGCAGCAATTATGGCTACGTTGCCCTATAAAAAAAGGAAAAGGCAGTTTACTTTAAAAAGTGAAATTGCATAGCCTACTATTTAATTATACACAAATGTAAATGGCCTATTTTTCCATAACTGGTTATTACAGCACTGTTTTACTTTGAGTTTTGACAATCTCTAAAACCTACAAAGCTTCCTGCTATATAATTGTTTTGTTACATTATTGTTTTCATCTTATTTTTGCCTTTAATGTGAGTGCAGCGGGATAAATCTTGGTTTTAAGCCAGCCACTACTTCATCTACTTAAGCTTTTATAGATGAAGATTGCTGTAATTATCAGAATACCCGCTTATTTCTGAAGTATTATCCTGGCAACCTGCTGGCATTTACAACCAATTAACAAGCTTTGCCATTAGTTGCATAAGGGGTATCGCAGAGTAAACCCATTGTGTGCTAATTTTCTATTTTAGATAATCAGTTTGGCCATCCAGAATGGAAAGAAGAAGAAAAGGAAAGGTTTGACACTCAGTGGTAGACGTGTAAAAATTGCTGCGTTCCCCTGAGAGACAAAGGTATCCTGCAACTCAGTGATTGCTTCATTGCCGTCACTATTGGTTCTTAAGTATTCCCCTTTGTCTCTTTTGGAAGAGGAAAAAAAGTGGGGATTCAGCAAAGTAATCATGTCCTGTCTCACAGGCTCTCTGTCTTTTAAAGCTGACTAGCTTCTCTTGCTGCCCTGCCCATAATTTGACCAAATTGTACAAGTGTTAAACACCTTTAAAAAAAGAAAGAAATTGAGCATGAGTTCTTTGGGGGTTTTTTTTGTTTTTGTTTTTGTTTTTTTTTTTAACAATTCCTTTCAACCTCTTTTCCCCTCTCCTCCCCGCCTTGCTATTAGAGTAAATTAATGCATGGGCTTCCTCCAACCCGGCTGCCTTAAAATTAGCCCGCAAGCTGGGCTTAGTTAAAACGGTGTGTTGCCGTTTTATTGCTCTGTTTAAACAGCCTCTGATATTAATATGTCCCGAAGTTTGGTCTAAAACAAGACAAGAAACTGCAGTTCTGTTTTGCTCTTAAAACTCAGGCTTCACTCCAAGAGAGTAAATGGCATCACCAGCCTGAGAATGTCAGCGTGGGGCACAGGAGACATCCTGGGCTTGTGTGTGGAAATAATCCGACCCCCTCAGTCTTGGGCAGTACTAATTATTTCATCTCAGTTCTCTCTGCTTCTATCTGAAAAGTGCTCCTAATCAAAATGCTGCCTCCTTTCTCCCACCCCCAGATGATTCCTAATCAAATGCAATTCCGATCGCTATGAAGAAAAGCACACTGACATTTTGAGAGTACCAGCATTGACCAACACCCATACTTGGCATTTGTAAAGCTCTTTGGCCACAGAGCTTTTAAATTCCCACACCTAGCTGCATTTTAAAATCAAAGCCTTCAGCACTTTCAACATGAGTTAGTAGGTTTCTCTATTTGCCGTCAAACTGGTCTTTAGATCACATCAGCATCCTCCTTACTTTGCTCCTTCTCAAGGGACTTAGGACAGCAGAGTGGTAAAGAAGCCATCTCCAAGGACCTGGAGCTTCTTTGCCCCGGATTAATTAACTGCCTTACGCGCACGTGCGCGCGCCCATACACACACACACCATAAATCCATGAGGAGACGCTATCCCACACATCACATTGAAACTTCCAATAATTTCCTTTTGTCCAATAGTTTAGTCACAGATGCAGGTAATAAATGTGTCTAGGGGCAGAGCCATATTATCAAGGCATGACACCACTATAATAAACTTTTCTATCTTTGTAACCAAATTCACAACTCATTATGGTGTTATATTTGAACATACCTTTCTAGCAAATGAAGACATTATTATGCTTCTCACAAATACGGCTTATTGAAATCAGGAGGAGACACTCTTTTCAAGGTTTGTTATATTCTCATTCTATTGGAAAATTCTTATGGAGAAAATCCTAGCTAACTTTCCACTTGCATAGCACGAGGACCTAAATGCTTGTGTTTTATGCACAGAACGACCCAATCTCTCTCTCTCCTCTCTCTCTCTCTCTCTCTCTCTCACACACACACACACACACACGTTAGTTAAAAGCTTGGAGAGGTAGAGAGGAGTCAAGAAAAAAATGCTGGCATTTCCTTTGTTGTTATGACTATTCGAAGTGACTATGTTGGTTAGCCTAATAAAATAAATGTATGTAGTTATTAAGTTAGCTATTATTATTGTACTTGTTTCCTAGTAAAGAAATTGCTGCTTTCACAGTTTAGTGAGTTGAATTTTAACTTTGCTTGGTCTGTTGGAGCTGTAAGTAAAAGAAGAGAGAAAGACAACAACCCTAAAATGCCTTTTTAGAGATGCTGGAATTAGTAGGTTCGACAGGTGAAAAAAGAGGAGCCTTCCCTAAGTCTTGCTCCTTCAACAAGGCCACAACTATACTATGTTTGCATCTGAGAGACATTTATTTGTTTCATGTGCCCTAGATATATTCCTGTAGCTCAGAAGTTCCAGAGCTATAAAAATGGAGTTTTCCCCAGGGATACCTGGGTGGCTCAGCTGATTAAGCATCCGCTTTCAGCTCAGGTCATGATCCCAGAATCCTGGGATCAAGCCCCACATGGGGCTCCTTGCTCAGCAGGGAGCCTGCTTCTCCCTCTGCCTGCACCCTGCTGCTTGTGCTCTCTCTCTCTTTCTCTCTCCCTCTCTGACAAATAAATAAAATCTTTTAAAAAATAGGGTTTCCCCAACAAATATTTAATCGCAGTGTTGGCAAGAATCATCTCTGAAGGGCAAGTCTTTCTCCCATTTTTCTAATTTTGTGATCTTGGTCAAGTTACCTCTGTGAGCTCAGTTATCTTACCTGTAAAATGTGAGAGTAAAACTACCGAATAGAGTTGTTGTAATAATAAAATGCAACATGGCATGTAAAATGCTTAACACAATGCAAAGCACATAGTAATACAAATGTGATTTATTGTTATATAATTTTATCTGGTGTACTAAGATTATGCTAATAACTTCAAGTTTACTAAGATTCATCAGAGCAGGAGTCCTTCCCATAGAGTTTACATAACCAAGTAAAAAACACTGGGAGAAGCCAAAGAGGAAGAGTTTAAGAGTAGGTCACCATGTCCTCCTAAAGGTAATACCTATGGTTTTGATTTTTTTTTTTGTTATACAGGTAAAACTTAGGCTAAAAAGATTACAGCAAAGGGGAGATAATCTCAGATATGGCATACCAGTAAGCACATGCATAATGTTTTATAATCATCTGTTAATTTTCAAAAAAAAAAAAAAACTCCACTAAAGTAAATAAAATAAATAGTAGTATATGTCTACTACCAGTCAGTATTTGGCATTTTAATAATATACCACAGCTTGAAATCAGCCAGAGCTTATTTTACACAAACTTATTTTCAAAATTAGTGCCATTAGACTCAATGAAATGTGTTGCCCTCAAAGGAAGGGGGTTTATTTTCATTGCCTGTAAGCCCCAGGACAGCAAAGACTATTTTGCTCATTGCTGCATCTCCAGGACTTAGCCAATGTTTTACACAATAATTATTTATTGAGTGGGTAAGTGAATGATCTTGTTTTCTGTTATAATATTTCTATCAACCATTGGTCTTTAATAAAATATTAAGTCAATAACTATTAAGCATCGAGTGCTGCATTACATTAGAGATCTAAAAATACAAAGAAATTGACATGGAAGGATTTTGTCTCAAAATAGTTTCCTAAATAGCTTGAGGATCTCTTTCAAGTCCATCCAGTAAGGTTGCTAAGTTCAAAAACAGTATTACACTTTGCTGAAAACTGCATCCTCAGGCTGCAGTTGTTGTAAAAACAGCAAACTGAAACCTTCCATTTCAAGAACACAGAACAAATACTTATCAAAACCCACACGTCTACTAAAGAATCCCAAATTTGCTTCTTACACGGTGTGCCTTACAACTTTGTGCAATGATTAGGCCAGCCCTCGTTGATCTAATAATCCCTTGTAAAAGTTAGAAAAGAAAAAGTAGCATCTGCATCACAGTTTAAAATGATTAAACAAAGGAGAATTTAAAACTGAATATGAGTCAGTTTCCAAAATAAGTTAACAGTTTTTAATTTTAGAATGGAACCAGAACATATCTTACAACTTGAAAACCTCTGTGACACATTTCCTTTGCTGTCAAGAGGTGAAATCGACTTCACCTCGCTACAGGGTCCTCAACGTTTTCCAAATTGCAGCCTTTAGATGTTGAGTGTTAAGTTTCGATTATATTTCAGATGACTTTTCTTGTGTGTTTTTTAATTGGCAGGAGATCAGGAAACGTTTTTGTATCACAGAATTTCCTTTTACATTAACGAAAATGAATAAAACCTTGGAGATCATCTTCTATCAACTTGAAGTTCGTATTTTTCTGTATGATGTCAAATTAAGTGATATCAGATCTAACCACGGGAAACTTTTAGAATAAAATTACTGCAGTTTAGATTAAAGGTAGCAAAAATCTAGTCTTATAAAATGGATCTTGCAAGATACCTGTAGCTCTTGAAGAAAAAAACAAAAGATAATTGCAGCATAGATACGTTTCTAACCCAATAATTAAGAATACATTTTAATTGTCATTGTTTTTCACTGTTAAAACATATTTTTAAGGGAATGTTAGACCACAAAAGGATTTAAAGTTGTCTGCACTTCTCCTGGAGTTCTTCATGTAGTACTGCACAAAATCACAAGAAATTCTCAGTTCAGCTCAAACATCACCATTACAGATTTCATCCATGATACAAAAAATGAAGTCTGTCATTATGACCAAATTTGTCATTGTCTTCATAACATATCCTCCTAAGTTGTGGAATGTCATTTTTAATAAATTTGAAAAAGCTATAGAGGATATGAACATCTTTCTAAAATACCTATACATCCTTTTTCTCTAGAGTATAATAATTTCAGAAACATGTACTTAATCTCCTTTTTTGTTCCTTAAATTTATGGCTGAGAGCTTTTCACACTGCAACCACACACACACACACACACACACACCTCTTTATCACTTTTTAACAACTTTCCTCAAAAGCATTTTAAAACAGTCGCATATGTAAGACGATGTTTTCAAGATATTTGTGAAAGGAGCCTAAATCAGAACCGAAAAATAAATAAAAGTGTAGAGACTCTTAGGAATATGCTTTACCATGTTACCACTTTTGAAAGAGAAAGGAATAAAGGTCAGGAAAAGCAGCTGCTCAGCACAACCATCTGGCAAGGAAGAGAAGTGTTGTTTATGACATAAAAACCATCCACACAGATGAAGCATTCTGGGGTTGGAGAAGGGTAACTATCTGAAATGGTTGCTGAATGTGGTGTCAGAGTAGTATCAGAGGGGGCCTCTCTTCCTGATCCTATGATACATTAATAGCAGCCCAAGCTGTCCTGTTCCCAGGGACTTACTCACTCCCATGCTGGGGAGGGGAGCTGGCGGGCCAGATGCCAGACTCCAATCCAGCAGCAAGACCACCACATCTGTTCCAGGTTCTCATCTTCTGACCTTGGCCAACAGCCCCAGCCCCAGTCCTGACTACAGACCCTCTTGTTATCAACTTCACTGAAGGGCAGAGGGCAGAGAAGGAGTCACAAATAGCTATAGTACAAACTAAAGCAGAGGAATGCAAAGCCTACTCCCATTTCTAGGGCAAGAGTCAAGTCTAAGAGAGCTCTAGGGCTTGGGTTCAAATTCTAACTTTGCCACTTTCTAGCTGTGTGACCTCACGTAAGTTACATAAACTCTCTGTGTACTTCTCGACTTCAGTTTCATGCTTTGTAAAATGGAGATGAGGATAACACCGACCTTGTAAACTTGTTTTGAGAATTAAACGAGTGCTAAGGCTCCCTGTGATATGCTTGGCACAATGCCCAGCACGTAATTGGTTCTCTGGAAGTATCAGCCATTATCATCATTATTGTAATATGAACAGCGTCTATCCCCTGACCACTGGCACCATCCCATCTCTCTTCCTGATGTTGACCCAAAGTACCAGAGACTGGCAAAATAAGTTTGTGACTCTAGACACACAGGAACATTTAGATAGCTTTAGAGAGTGGAGTATAACTTCAGTTATTGAACCGCTACTAGTCTGGGAACACTTTGGTCTTGCATAATGGATAAGCAGGGATGAGAAGAGGGCCCTGGTGACCATGATGAGTGTGTCGTGCCATAGACGTTCTAAGGGAGGCCGTCGGAGCGGACTTGGAATCCCTGCTCTACCATGTATACGCTATGTAAATCTGTAACTTGGGCACCTTCGATAATCTTTCTAAGCAACAGTTCCTTGTCTTTGAAGTGGAAAAAAGAATACCAAGAACTTGCTTGCAGGGTTGTGGGGAATTAGAAAGTCATAGAGTTTTAATCTCGCACCCAGAAAGCACTCAATATGTGGTAGTTTAATGATCAAGATTCAGGAAAGAGTCGACTGTGGACCCAAGGGACCCAAGGGAGGCCCCTAATAATGATCTCCCAAAGATGTCCATGCTCCAAACTCTGGAACCTGTGAACGTTACATTTCACAGCAAAGGGGACTTTGCAGATATAAAGAAGGTTAAAAACCTTAAAATAGGGAAATTATCCTAGATGACCTAAGTATGCCCAATCTAATCACATGAGCCCTTAAAAGCAGAGAAGTTTTTCCAGCTGGACGCAGAAGACTGATGAGCTAGAAGGGTAGAAGTCAACAAGATTCCAAGCAGGAGAATGATTTGACTCACCGTTACTGACTCTGGGAAGGAGGGACCCGCAGGCAGAGCGAAGAGAAAGCTCTCTGGGAGCGAAGGGCTGTCCCCAGCTGACAGCCAGCAATGAAGTAAGAGCTTGAATAGCTCCAATAAGAGTCAGCTGGTCAAGATCTTGATTTCAGCCTTGTGACACTAGGAGTGAGAAACCAGCCAAATGGACCCAGACTCCAGGCCTGGAGAACTGTGAGATGATAAATTTGTGTCATTTTAGGTGCTACGTTTGTGGTAACCTGTTATGGCACTGATAAAAGTATAAAACAGGAATTATTAATGTGAATGGTATTTACTCCTATGTTGGGATATGCTCAGCTGGAATAAGAGCTGCTAGAAGATGGGGATGTTACCAACTAATAGCTGATGTTTTTGATCATTTACTCAATGGGGCACAATGCCAAGCGCTTTACATGTGTTACCTCCTTTTATCTTCACAAAACTCATTACTTAGATGCTATTATAATTGCTATTTTATAAGTGAAGAGATAAAGAAACTAAAGCACGGGAAGACAATAATCACACACAGCAGAACCGGGATTCAAACCCAGGCAATGATTCCAGAGCACATGCTACAAATCACAATATTATGCTTCCCTCAGCAGAGCTCAGGGCTTGACATGCAATCTACACGGATATTTTGCCAAGCAGTTGAACAAATTAATAAAAGAATACAAAGGAAAAGTTTATCTCTTCTGACTGAACCAGATTATCATAATTCTAAAACCTAAAGATTGAGCTATCCGAGGCAGTATTAAATTGTTTTACTAGTCGGCTAAGCTAGGCTATACCATGGTAACAAATAGCCCCACAATCTCAGTGGCTCAGCACTACCAAGGCTTATTACTCATTTATGCAAAGTCTGTTCTGATTCAGGCAGTATTCCAGAGTAACTGCCTTCCATGCAGCTACTTGGAGAATCGAGGCTACTTCAATTTTGTGGCTCTGTCTTCTCAATAGGGGATCCTAGGAATTGCTAAGGCAGAAGAATCCCTGGAGACCTCATATCTATGCTTCCAGGCTTCAGCCTGAAAGTTACATCACTGACATTCATAACCCATTGGTCAGTACTAGTCACATATCACCCCCAATTGCAAGGAGCCTAAGACTTGCAGTCTTCTATGTGCCAGGGAGGAGAGAAAAATCAGATATTGATGAGCACTAGTATTATCAATGAAAATCATTAAATCCCAGTCTCTACAGAAGAAATAGCTTGAGTTATTAAAAAATAAGAATAGTTTTGGGGCACCTGGGTGGCACAGTTGGTTAAGCATTGGACTCTTTGTTTCTGCTCAGGTCATGAACTCAGGGTCGTGAGATCGAGCCCTGCATAGGGCTCCATGCTCACTGTGAAGTCTCTCCCTCTTCCTTTGCACCTTCCACTTGTGCTAGTGCTCTCTCTCTCTCTCTAAGTAAATAAATCTTTAAAAAATAATAATAATAATAATAATAATAGTTCCAACTTCCTATATCAATTGTCTCAAGAAACCCTGCTTCAGCCATCTATTCAACATCTTCCCTTTTGATATGCACCTGAAATCCTTCATGACAAAAAAAAGTTACCTGTTTTCATGCTGGAAAGGCTTTACCTCCTTTCTTTGACTGCACATGGCCAACAATGGAGCGTCAATTTAGATAGTCTAGCTACCTTCCCAACTCTGAGGAGATTTCCCTGGGACTCTCAAATCACAGATTTGTCTTCACCCTATCCCAAAACATGAGGACCTTCACAATTTATGTGAACCAGCATTAATCAGATATTTACCCATCCTCAGGAGCCAAGACAGTTCAAATATCAGAAAGGATATATTGAGATTTGGTTTCATTTTTATTTTCTATGAAAACTTACCCCTGATTATTATCTCAAAGTTACAGAAAGTTCCTCATCCAACTCAAATAAGATTTTATAAGAATCTTATTTAGACTTTTATACTTCCCCCCCAGATTAATTAGTGAGGGTCTTGTTTTGAATTAATGAAGATGTGAGAGAAAGCAAGAAAATTTCCCTGAAATTTAGGAACTCTTAAAGTTAATGCACATTTACGTCCACACAGTGGACATCAGCATTCAGTATGTATAACATCACAAACTTGAAAAATGCAACTTAAACCATAGAGATATTAGTGTTTACTTTGGAGAGACTGACCATATATCTTATTTTTGTGCAAATGTTGCACAAAATATTTTTGTGCAAATTTTACATTTTTGGAAAAAAATTTTTTTTAATTTTATTTATTTGATAGAGAGAGTCAGTGAGAGAGGGAACACAAGCAGGGGGAGTGGGAGAGGGAGAAGCAGGCTTCCCGCTGAGCAGGGAGTCCCATGCGGGGCTCGACCCCAGAATCCTGGGATCATGACCTGAGCCGAAGGCAGACGCTTAACAACTGAGCCACCCAGCCACCCCTTTTTGGAAAATTTTTGAAAGATAGACTTTGCTCCATGTCTTGACAATGGTCTGAGGAAGACTGTGCTATTTATTTAGAGATTCTCAAACTTTAAATGTGCAGAAAGATGACTTTCTGAGCGTATTGAAAATGAAGTTTCCTAGTGACTCCCTCTCTCAAATGCCTGCTTGAGTAGGTGTTCTATGTGGTCCCCAAACCAACTCCTAACAAGCAACCCAGGTGCTACTGTATCAACTAGTACTGCTCGAAGTGGTTAAAATACAAAGTGTTTGTTTTCAGCCTACAGTGAAATGAAGAACTCAGGTCAGACCAGAGATGGATGCACAGTTTTCTTCATCAATAAAATCTTGCTACCAAAAATTTTAAAATGTTAGTCGAGCTTAACAGTGTGTTTGGTGAAGACAATTTACATTCTGGAGCAAGCTTCTCGTCTTGGGCAGACAACAGTTGACAAACCAGAACACTCATGCACATTCCACACTCTGAGAAGTGATACTTGGAAAAAATCCAGCTCTAAGAATACTGAGATGAGGGTTAGGAGTTCCTATAAAATAAATTCCTCTCCCCTGATAAGTCACTATAAAGTCAGACCCTGGAGAATAACGATCCTGAGGATGTTGTGCATCCTCATCCTAATTGTTGGTTCCTATTATTATACTAGAGTGTAGAAATACAGCTACAAGTCTTCCTGGGTGTTCTGATATGGCCCTGTACACATAGGCTTAACTAATTTTTTCTGGCACTCAGCTCAATTCCCAGGTTTATTAATTTATCAATATTTTATGAATGACCATACTGTGCATGGTTATTTATTGAATAAAATAAGCTTCTAGGACAAAACACAAAATGCTGTTTCTACTTTCAATGGAATCAATTAAAATCAGAATGTTAATTAAATATAGTAAAACCTCCATTATCCCTGGTTATGGAGGTAATAGGTCAACTCTAATCCAAACCACCAGACAACATCACAGAATATGTATATTTTGACTTTGTAATCAATTTTAGCATATTTAGCATTAAATTACACCCATGGTTGAGAGAAGCCATCTTAAAGGCAGGATTCGAATTTATTGTGCAGTACTATAGCATCAAAGTCATGAAAAAAAAAAATGAATGAATCTGAGTTTCTTATTTTATCCTTTCACTGTGAAATTACAAACTTATTAAAAGTAAAAGGGCAATGTGCCTGACTTACTCATCTTCATATTGTTCATAGTAACTTACACATAGTAGGGCTCAGTGAATCAAATGAACTTAACAGTGAATTTGATCAAACATAATAATTGTCTGTTATGTGTTTAATAAAGGAAAGTTTAACTCTTTTTTTAGTCCAACCAATAACTGTTTATTGAATACCAACTATATACCAATTACTGAGATAGATGCAAAATCAACTAGGACAAAGTGCTTGCATTCCAATCTATGAGACTGACAAACTAAGTAAGTAGTCACTATATCATATGACCGTGCCAGAAGAGTAATGATAAAAGAGTGGCCAATATTTCAATGGTTATGTGGAACCACGTAGCATTGAAGTACTTTGCCTGTATTAACTTGCTATTCCTCAGAAGAACAAGTGTACTCTTCCAGTCTGGATTCTTAGATGCAAGCAACAGAAACCAAGTCTAGCTACTTTAGACAAAAAAGAATCTATGGGAAGATTTTGTGGAGATCACGAAATGAACAGGAAACTGGATGATTGGCTATAGGGCAGGATCCAAGGATCCTCCAAGGGACCAAAAAAAAGGAAGCAGAAATCACAGCACCCAGCTCATGGCTGGAATTGCTGGTCAGAATACATCATCATTACAACAGCCCTGTCTGCCTCTGTTGTTGGTCTGAAGGTCTCTAATCATGCCCCAGACCTTGTCATTTCCTAAGACTTGATGTTCCCAAAGTGGGTGTCTAATTAGCCAAAATTGACAGTCATTCACCCCCTGGCAGAACTAGGAAGGAGGAAAGGCAGAATCCAATCCCTTGGATGAAAATTCAACATCACCCCAGGACTACTTACTGTATTACCCAAAAGGGGGGGAAAGTGCTTACAGAAATAGTAAAGATTCTGGGCAGGCCAAAGTTGACAAATGTTAGAATCAATGTAGATAAGACAAGGGCTATATTTAGTGTAAGGAGAGAATGCAAAAACCAAGATGTTTTGAAATACATTAAGGTTAAGGATTTCCCAAATTTTAATCGGTGTTTAAGAATTTGAATTCAACTGCTATTTAAGGATACACCTGAATTATTTCTTTCCACAGCCTGAACCACCCAAACTTTCAGAAACTCCCTACTAATCTTGAAAGAATAAAGCCAATTAAGTATCCCTGAAGGAAACTTATCCATTCATTTAATGAAAATTCATCCAGAGTCGTTTCTGAGGTAGACATCTGTCACACACAGAGTGGCATTCATCAGGGCAGACTTCTTTGGCCTTTCAGGCTCAAGAGTTTTTGGTTTTGGTTTTGTTTTTCAGGTTCAAAAGTTTAAAAGCAAATTCAATCATAACATAACCTATGTCCTATATTCCTTTTCATAGTCATAATGCCTTGCATTAAAATACATCTTTTAACTCAGGATATGTCACTGTCCCTAATCCTCACAAGCCTCTATACCCTAAACAGAAAGTATTATTCGTTTCACTTTAGAAAAGTAAGTCACTTGCCTGAAGTCACACCAGCTATTTAGAGTGGGAATTACCAGATCATTCATGCTTATCTTTAAAAGTTAACAGTATTTTTCAAAGTCTAACTCTCATTCCAACACTCCTCTCACTTTAATAGAGAGCTAGATGAACATAATGGATAACCTGGGTTCCAGGATTTCCTCATTCAAATTTTATAGTATCTGAAAATATTGGATGACAAAGTGCAAAGTGACAGTGAGTCAAGCCTGGAAGTGTTTATAGAACTAATTTTCTCCGTGATGACAGCAAGGCCTAGGGGGGGAAGGAAAGACTAAACCACACCTATAAATACAGATGAATCAGGCTGTGGCTCCAGAGTCTTTGTTTTGTTATCTTCACGTAGGCTATGGGCTACCACAACAAAAATCACTGGTGGCAATGAACATCCAGCACTCCTATAGTTGATGAGAACAAACTGATTATGTTATAGTCATTTATTTCACACAGAAAAGCCTGCCTCAAGTGGGGAAAAAACACGTTTTGAGTTAATGCTCATCTTTCACAACTAAGGACTACCAGATTATTGTAAAGGTTAAATGAGATAATATATATGAAAATGCTTTGTCAACTGTAAGAGTATTCAGATGTCTGGTAGACCAGGGGTAAGTACAATATAATATGTGAAGGACAAGTTCATACACTTTTTAATAAGTAGCAAAGAAATCCAGTGGCTAAATAAAGATTGAAAATAGCCACTATTAGGAACAACGTTCAGTTTTGCTAACCTTTTTTCATGGTGAAATGAATGCCCTCTACTTCTGCAACGCTACTGCTGATATTAGAATATTTTTGCAAACCATACACTGGAGACATCCACAGGAAGTGGGTGGGTACATGAATGTCAATGAAGACATTGAGCTCTACCTTGTACCACTTTCTTATTCCTGACTTCGCCTCACTCTGACCTGTTGCCTGTGTTGGGTGTCTGTTGTCTTACACTCTCATTTCCCCCATCAAAATCTTAATAGGTCAGCAAATCATGACCTGATCACTAATTTTCCTTCCCAGTGAAGTGTGAAACATTGAAAATGTTAAGGACTTCACCTCTCCCAGAAAATGAATGTGCACATCAATGAAATCATTGCAACTGATATGTCCAAGGCATGAAGTAACAATGGCAGAATTTAAGGCATCAGACAAGTGAGGAAGAAAAAGATTGTATGACATTGAAGATCTTGTGAAAACCCTGAAACTAAACTTCTCTGGTTATCAGCTGGTCGAAATAAACTGAGGCTGCACAAAAGTAAATTCGAAGGACAACAGATTATGGTCAAAATCCGATTGGTGATGATCATCCAATCTGCAACAATCAGACGCCAGCATGATACACTGGAGTCCTCAGAGAGGTAAGATTTCTTTGCTCTCTGAAGCCACTGACCCTACAGTCAGTTTGATGTTGATTTTATCCACTGGAGCTCACATCTCTGTCAGGAGACACTGGGAATCCAGTGACAGTTGACTCCTGGTTTCCTTTTATTCGTCTCTTGCTCTCTCAGAAGATACATCATTGAGTATAAAATGATCAAAGGCAAAAGAAAGGTATGTACCAAAGCCTTGAAGCCTACCCCAAGTTTCTTTCAGAATCCTTCTGACATCCTTGAGATTTGGGAACAAAAGACCATACTCATTTGTACTACTGAATGATTTGAAAAATGTTTGGTAGAAAATACGAGTAAAATCGTATCCATTCAACAAATATAAATGAACCACCTACTGTGTGTCACCTATACTATTCTAGGTAGGCATTTTATTTAAAAGTAGACGTGAACCAGGAAACAAAATTGATTAATTTGAGTGGAAGATGTCCAAAGTGAATCTGTAGGTAAAAATTGGGAGAGACTTTGAAATAAATCAAAAGATCAGTAAGTGTCCTGTCTAGCATATCCTTCCAGGTTCTGTTCCTTTTGCTGTGTTTGAGCTGATTGTCATCTCTGTGAGTTGTAGAAAATTAACAATAATGCAAATTACTCTGGCCCATAGAAATAGAAATGCTAGGACCTCTAGAATGCAATTGATTATTGCCCTGTAAATACTGACCAGTTTTGCATGTTTGTCCATTTCTGTCAACATTTTTCATCTGCCTATCTGTGTGTGAATGCAAATCTGAATTCTCCTTTGAGCAGGTTATAACATCTTACTGCTTCTCTCATTAATTAAGGAATAAATAAAATCTTTAAGCACATGTTCATTTTGTATTTATATAAAAATCACAGCAATACCTTTTTTAAAAAATATATCCCTTAAGGGTGCCTGAGTGGCTCAGCCGTTAAGCTTCTGCCTTCGGCTCAGGTCATGATCCCAGGGTCCTGGGATCGAGCCTCGCATCGGGCTCCCCACTCAGCGGGAAGCCTGCTTCTCCCTCTCCCACTCCCCCTGCTTGTGTTCCCTCTCTCTCTCTCTGTCAAATAAATAAATAAAAATCCTTAAAAAATATATATATCCCTTAAATGGTTCTTAATAAATGCTCATTCTGGGACCACCTACCTCAAAAGAATATGTTTGGAAAGAAACAGTAAATTAATTCTAAAACTCTTCAAATGCAAAGCTTTAAATTCAGGGAAACAGTATCTTTTTGATACAATTGTGATATTTAAGGCACATTTGATAAGGCCTCCAAGTGCCCTCACATCACTGATCTCAGAGAAAGGAATAGAGCTGAGCTGTGGGTTAAAAAAAGAAAATGAAAAAGAAAGAAAGAAAAAGAAGAGACTATAAGATCCCCTCTGATTTTTTGCTCTACAGAAGTAATAAACTGCATTGTTGTAACTCAGTGTAAGTGGCTTCGAGTAAGGCAATAGAGATGCGTGCCAGAAGCTACTCATATCGTTCTTTAAAATGGAAATTTACCGTCTGCTGCATCACATGGACAAAATACAGAACTATTTTTCACAGCTTGTTCACTGAACAGATTATTGTAGAAAAAAAAACTTTTACATTTTCTGCAGATTCCCAAATCTCAGTCAAAAAACTCTTGGCAATTTTTAGCAGTGAAACAGATTTCACTTTCAGATTGAGATACTCCATTTAGCAGTAGTCAGATGATCTTCCAAATAAATATAGACTCGTTTCACTCTTGATTTTATTTAAAAAAAAAATGTTTTCATGAGGTGTCTTGGAGGAAACTTGCACTTATTTGGTTTTCCCAAGCTAAAGCAAAGAAAAACTCAAAGGTCTAAAAATCAGAGTTAAATAAAAAAGGAACGTTACACTAAAAATGTTATTACAAATAATGCATGTTCATCACACTACCAATAAATAAATAACCCTATAAAATTTTAGAATTAGTTGCAAAGATGCTCCAGTCTTTTCTGCCCTAAATCTCAGCTCCCCAAAATATTACTAAACAGAAGTGCATGTGTTCGGTACAATATAACAGACAGCAATATGTTGAGATACTTCACACAAAGAGGTCTCTGGGCCACTTTTCTTTTCTAGATTAGTTTTTATCACTTAGGTACAAGGCAACTGCACTTTTATTTCCAGGACCGTTTTTCCCTTGCTTCCCAGTGTTTAATGCCACAGAAAATAATGGGATGTGTGAAATTTAATAAAAAGCTAAACCCATGAGGAAATACTAAAATGAGAATAACAATCTTCACATAATCCTATACCCAAAACCCAGTTCTACAGATTCTACTGCCTCCTCCCTGAAGTCCTATGCTAAATTTTCCCCATGCTTTTTCTATCTATGAAAGGGAATTATATGATAAATAGGAATAAAACCAGCAATAGTGATGATGTCCTACTTTTATATTTGTAAAGACACATATGAATACCCCAGGATGCCCATTAAATTTCACAAAGTTTGTTGCTATTTTTAACAAGATTGTATGGATTTGTTCAAAGTTCATCTCAGTGACATTAAAAATCATCCCCAAAAAACCCAAACAAACAAACAAACAAAAATCATCCCAAACATAAGCAAAGCAACCTGAACTTAAAGCAGAAGCTCTACCAAGTAAACAGGAAATAGCTCATGCTATTAAAACCATGTTGTTATTCTTCTAATGACAAATTTACTAGTTGAAAAGGATTCTCAGGTATCCAGTTCCAAAAGCCACATTTCTATGGTTAATCTGACATATGAGAATAGGTTAGTTTTTGAATCCACTATGAATCATTACAAAATTTCAAAGAAAAAAACTACATTTTTCACATCCTAATTACGATTATACAAGCATTTGGATAATGTGAAAGAACAAAATTATTCTTTTCATAAGGAGTCCTTAACAAAAAATTAAACTAATATAAATGTGTCAGAAATGGAATAAAGCTACTGTGTCATGAGGATAAAGTATTAGATTTTCTAAAATTTCCTATGATAAAAACTAAACTGTTTGGTTCCAAGGGACCACTGTATGAGACAAGTTTGCTATGCTTTTGGATTTAAGTGTTGGCTTAGTTTATGGGTCAATAATCAAGGAGTAGGGATGGTAGAGCAGAGAGGAAAATACAGAAGTTTAATGTTGAGACACTTTTCAATCTGAAAAAAAAATATTTGAAAGGTTTCTAAAGGCTTCTTGAAATTGTAACTTAAACACGTGAGACATTTAGATCTCATTTGCAAAAATTTTATCACCCCCAGATAATATTTTTTTCTTCCCTTTTTTCAGGTTAATCCAGCTGCTATGTCTGCATTTAAAAGACTCACTGGAATAAAATATATTCTGAACCTCAAACTGATGAAAGTTTAGACAACTAAGGAGAATAACCTGGCAAAGTGAGGAAAATTGAACACCAACCTCCCAGCTGCACACAGCCAATCAGCAAACCCGTCACATGTGGTCAGTAATGAGCCCATGACTTTGGGACTGAGAAGGGACTAGAAGAACTGCAGAGAAAGAGAGAGGGAGACAGAGTCGCTGTCCTAATTTTTTCTAAGCATCATGAAGTTCAAGCAAACACAAAAAAATCACATAAGCATTATACTTTAAAATATTCCTACATGACTCAGAAATTAACTCCAAATTCTCATCTTTTCTTATATTAAAGACAAGACAACAGGCCCAAAGTGGAGTCGCTTATGCTAAGCCTCACATCACCACACAGTTTCGGCTCTTCTGGAAATAGACTCTTATCAAGTCAGTCAGGAATCACCTGATCAGCATTATTTAGGTCATGTGCCTGATAAACCCTTTGCCATCCCCTATAAAGAAAGTCACCTTGCAATAACCCATTGGCTTTTTTGCCTAGTACAACTCCCTTGTTCCAGCTCCCTTCTGCCTATAAAACCTCTTGCCTTGTAAAGTTCTTCAGAGGTCCTTTCTATCTGCCAGATTGGATGCTGCTCGATTCATGAATTGTTGAATAAAGCCAATAAGATCTTTAAAATTTACTCGGTTGAATTTTGTTTTTTTTAACACTTATAACAACTATCTGCGAGTCTAATATATCAAGAGAAATACTAACCTAAATAATAGTAATAATACTGTAACAACATCCCCTGTTCCTAAAAATAAAGGATTCTTCCTGGGTCCTCCCATTTTCGAGTTAGCATTCTGGTAGGAATGTATATTGATGCTGGCTACTAGCCCACGCTGCTGAAGCTCACTGCACAGTCTAGGAACCCAGACTTGTGCACAGTTGAAGGCCATCTTTCTTACTGCCTTCCTGATTCAGCTTTTGGGTATCACCCATGCATGGCATCTTTATCAGACATCTGAATCAAGCCCTTCATTAGTGCATCTTTCAATGGAGAGTCAATGATCACTGGACACTGAGAACTTTAGTCCAAGCCCACAGCCTACTAAGAAATCCTCCCCTGGGGAAAAGATTTAAGCCAATTCTGTCACAGCTAGATTTTAGCTAAAAGAATCCACCGTAATGCTTGGTTGACAGCCGATGTTTTCTGGCAAATGAAGATAATAACACAAGCTGGTGGTGGGGGTCTACTGGTGTCTAGCTGCCTGCCACACACTGGTAGCCAATGATGTAACACCACAGGTCTTAAGAGTCTAAAGTGCTGGGTATAGAAATCAATTGGGATTTTCCCAAGCATCTGGTGCCTCCACAGTAGGATCACAACAATGAGATTGAAAAAGGTTTCGTTTAGTGGCTGTGGCTGATTTTTGTTTTTATATTAGAGAACTAAAGGCAAAGAGGGTTAAGTTTAGTTCTAAGAAGAGTTAAGGTAGTGAATTATTCATCATGTGATTTCTATCACACGGCCCTTTGCCCTGCTCACCTTTTACTTTCCTTAGCACTTAACTTCCTCCTTACATTCTCACTTAGCCACTCCATCTGTCTGACATTTCACTGACCTCACAATGGTGTGCACATTTGTGCAAACTCATTTTGAGCCATTTAAATTTTTTAATGAAAAAAATTTGCTTTTGAACTCAGTGCCTCACCCTTTTAATAACATGCATCTATATTTTTAGTGGATACAAAATACAATATTCAAGAGATGAAAACTCCCTTGATCCTACATAGGACACCTGTGGTGAATTTCCCATGCAAAGATAGATAGTCCACATTTCCCACTCTCTCACTTTCTCTCTTCTCTTCTTGGGCTTTGGCCCTGTTTTGGTAGTGGGGAGGGGGAAATAATTTACCTACTTTAGAATCTCTGTTGTTCAGTGAGAGATGGCTTCTCAGCATTTATCTGTTTCTGTGGTAATACCTATACATTTCCTTCCAGCAATTCCATTGCTCCCAGCAGTCATTTTACTATTCATTTTACTCTTCATTCTCTGCATGACCTTTAATTGATTCTTTTGTTTGTGCATGCCAAAATACATTTTCTAACTCATTTTCCAAAGCTGGGCATATAATATAGTAAGGTAGTATAGTATCAATCAACTGAAAAATATGAGCAGCACTTTTTAAATAAAAAGAAAAATCAAATGGTATTTTCATTACAATTTCAAAATTCATAGAATTATAAAGCTTGTCCAGACCCAAGGAATCACCTAACCCCAAATCCTCCTTCTATATCTGAGAACCTAAGACACAGAGAACTTGGTCAGACCTAGAACAAACTCACAGGACTCTGAAACTATGTTCCACTACTCTATTAAGACCTATGGCTTATTTTCACCCGTAACTTTGATTTTACTATATCTCAATAAATTAAGAAGTTAATATTTACCACATTGCATCTGTACTGACCACACTTTGTAAGGACTTCCTTATGAAATTCCTGAAACCATAAAAAAAGCATCCAAAATTATTATACATTTTTTTTTGGCCCAACTGTTCATGAGGACAATACGATATGTTGTCATCCCCTGGTAAGAATATTTATAGTCTCGGACAATGACCCACACATCAGCCTCTTTCAGATAGATAATTTACAAGAATTTGGGTTTAAATGTGTATTTATTGTGCTATTCAGATTTTCATGGTTTCTTCTGCTCCAAAGACTTCTTTTTACATGAGTTTTTATCTCAGAAATGAATGTTGTGATTATCTTTCACCACTGACCCATCTGACTAAATCTCAATTCTTCTCCAGTGTGAAGCAGCCTCTTTTTTTTTGAGCTATAAGCTTTGGTTAATTCACAGCCTCCGAGGAATCTGTTGAGCATTTGAGTGCCATTCCTTATTGGACCTTGCTCACAAGCAAGGGTAGATTGTAAAAGAAATATTTTACTAAGTCAATTAAAAAATATAACACATCCCCCTGAAACTCCAGGGGAAAAAATAAAGCTAAATGTCAGTGGTGTTGCCACATAAAGTTTATAGTAACATGAGCCTCTGACTTCCCAGGCAACCTGGGATTTTGGCAGAAATGCACTTGGAAGGGGGCCTTGGGTCATTCCACTCATATCAACTCTATCAAAATCAGCAGAGATAAAAGCACTGAATGTCTTGGCAGCCCTGATTTTTATTAAAAGCTTCCCTTAACCCCTGGTTGGATTTACTATTCTCAATAGATTCTGGTGGCACCCATGGTTCAGATTCTATAACCTGGTCCTTTTAATTAACCTATGTAGTGAAACCATGTCTTGGCTATGTAGACATAATTTGTGTTGGCATCACCAGTGATGAAAAGAAAATTAATAACTAAGCTTTAGAAAGAATAATCTTTTTACCAGATTTAACTCATTTGTATGTAATTTGCTCTTAATGCCACTTAAAGAGTCAAAAGAAATCTCAATGCATACATACAAAAAAATTATGAGCATAAGAAATTTGAACGGTGAATAATTATCCATTCACTATTAAATGTTTTTTTCTGTAATCAGTCAGACTCAGAGCCCTCACCCACAAATTATTCCCTGGCCACAAAAAAGGCTCAACAGTGTGATAAAACATATTAAATGAAATCTCTGTAGCGAATAAACAAAAAATTCCTTGTCCTCCTCTCCGTGTTTGAGAAGTCTAGTTTATTAAATCAGGAATATTTCTCATTTAGAGAAACACTGAATATTTACACGCTGCACTACAATTTAACAATTTGGGTAAAAAAATATGTTTTCCATCTGTATTTGCCAGTGAATTCTGAGCTTCGATTTTATTATCTTTTCAAAGGCTACGGTTCTGCTCTTTATTTTTCTTGCTATCCTATTCCATAACTCTTACTAAGCTAAACTTTTCCTTTTAAAATACCTTTTCTGTCATCTACTACCCAGGCTGCAGATGAAAAATCCATGAATTTACGATGGTAAAGAATTCCATTTACCAGAGAGCAAGAAACAAGTCATCTTGAATGCCTTGGGCTTTTTATAATTATACAGCACATTTTTATTTTATTTTTTTAGAAAAGAAGAAAATAAAATAGTATCTTCACATTCACATTATGCCATGAGACAAAAGTAATTCATAACTTTCCCTCCTATTCAACGAAGTTTTCTATTAGAACTTCTCCCTGGCTATTTAAACATGTTTAAACTAATGGTTTTCTGTAATTTGTCTTTTTTCTTTGGAAACATACCGTGCCATTGTCAGTTTTTAAAAAGAAGCAATTTTCTGACTTTTGAGATTGAGCAGGTCAAGAAAAAATTACTACTGTTGAAAACCTGTAATTAAATAGGAAAATGCAGCTGCATTTATGAGAAACTAAAATTAAGTTTATTCTATTAATTCTTGATTCTGAAATGCTGTTTGAATTTTTGGTTAAGGTTACATTTAGAGCCATGTCTTATCTATCTGCTATCTTTGCTGAACATTTAATAAGTAACATGTAGGAATATAATAGTTGTATTCTTATGGAGAGATAATTCTGATCACTTTCTCTTCTTCCTTAAAATATCATTTTCGGAAGTACTTTTAAACAAACTAATGAAATATTCTTTACCAATTTGCATTTATTTTTATTATAATTATTCTGAATAAATATGTTCCCCAAACGTTAAAACTGTATATTCAAGAAATACACGTTAAGCGCTAATCTTCATAACTCTAGAAAAAGGCTAGCATTTAAAAAATAGAATAATCTAAGCTTTCTTTTTTGATTTATTTTCATTTTCATTAATTTTTCTAAATGTGATATATACCATTTTATCACATTAAACAATACCCATAAAGGAGGGTTTACTAAGAAATCAAACTGATTGGTGAATTTATAAGATTACCAGACCCATTTCCTGATTACAGCTCCTGTATGAACAATTCATCAAAGTAGGTTATATTTAAAGAGTTAAAATATTTTGTATAAACACAAGTCTAACAAACAAATACAACCATTTAGGACAATTTAAAGAGTCATAATATTTGTCACTGCTTAATTTTAATGGTGTGTTTTAACAAATCAAGATAAACACCCTTTAACCTCCCCTACAAAACTCTTGGATTGAAATCTGAATAACATTTACATAAAATTAGGTATAATGTGAAAGCTTTATTAAAGCAAGTGTATGATACTACAAAATTATTTATATACTGAAATAGTAGTAATCTCTATTTGAAAGCTGAAGCCGAATGTCAGAATACACATAAATTTTGCTATATACTTAATCATAAATCTTATATTTTTCTAAGGATATTTTAAGTGGCATAGTAATATAAAAAAATAGTACTTATTTAACTGTAAATGTATCTAAAAGCTTAAGCTTTGAAACTTATTTCTACTTTGGGGAAAAAAAAAACTTTTTTTCTGGGAAAGAATGTTCTGGTTTTGTTTTTGCCTTTGTTTAGATTTGTTTTAAACATATCTTCAGCCAACGTGTGGATTTCTTCACTGTGGCTACATATCTATGTGATACTTTAAAACTGCAGTTCAGTGGCTGGGAAACAGATACACACAAAAAATATACTTTTCACTAACAACAGATTTATGGAAAGAAAAGTAGTAGGAAGTGATAAGTAAGGGCTTTAAGGAACATATTCCTCTTTCACATTCCCGTTCACTCCTGTTACCTGTTTTGTTTGGTCATTTCTGTTCATGTGTTAATGTGCTAAAGCTCTTGGAATTCTATTTTCCAGATGCTTATATTCCACAGAGGAAAGGAAAACTGATCCATGAAGTTGCTATTTGCATAAAATGCAGAAGCATCTGTCACAGCCTCCTTCCTTGTTGAGTTTGGCATCTAGGGATCGTGCAGCTGGTCTGCCTCAGCATTAGGTTCCCATGAAGGCAAAGAGAGTCCCCAGTGAGGACAGCATCGAGGGGCAGGGCGAGAACGTGCTCAGTTCACAATCAGCATATTGACAATTTTATTTTTGATCAGATGATGACAATAACTGGCCTGTCACATACATACACACTCATCACACAAACTAGCTCAGGTTCAGCCTGAGAACCATCGTAATTGACAACACTTCCCTGTAAGTATGTTTCTTATCAAGGTCATGATGAATTAATCATCATCATGTTGCATTTCGTTAAGTAGCACAGAGGGTGGAAATTTTTAGGCAGGATTAGGGTTATTCACAAGGTTTTATTTTAGTGGGGATTTTTGCTTTGTTTGGTTTTGTTTTGTCTTGTTCTCTCTTACATCTAATTAAAAGCCTATGAGTGTGGATATCTTTGTGCCCACTTCACATGCACACAGAAAATTGCTTCTGTTGCTAAAGTAAATTGTAAAATCAGGATGGCTCAAATAAACTTTAAAGAGGTATATTTCAGTTTCATTCTTTTCCACACTTATTCCTGCCTGGCACTCAAACCGACAATTCTAAGTGTCAAGGCCGGTGACCAGAAATATCCGTAAATGTCTATAAATGTCTGTTACTGGGTCACTGCAGAAAACTAGATACAGTTTCCCACACGGATGAAGATAAGCCAACTCAAAGCCAAAATTACTTGCAGTATTTTCTAAAGTACATTTTAAATCTGTCTCAGTGTTTGGTGTAGTAATGCTACTTAGAAATAGTTTTTATTATTAGCCTACTTTGGTTTTTCCATGCCGATACATTCACTATTCCTTGTTGCCTGTGGATAGAGTTGAAACAATCTGTCTGACAAGGTCTTTGTGAGTAAATGGCGCAGAGAAGCAGGCATAGTAACCAGTTAACAAATTCAGACTTTGTAATAATAACATTTCTTTATAACAAACTGGTATAATTGGACTAAAAGTTTCTCTGATGCAAGTTCATCAGTAAGCAGTAATCAGATAGGAGGCTTCTTTGAAACTTTTCTGATTCATAAATAATATAGTAGTTTACAAAGAGGAAGTTTGTGGGAAGCAGCATAAACAGTCTCGCAATCCATCTGTTATTATGGAATCCAGAAGAGCTGAATCAGGATCCACGTTGTTTATGATATAAAAGATGCTTGGGAAATGTTGCTGAAATAATTATTAACCAAAAATGTCATGTTTTTACTTTTTAGAAGTCTGAGTCATATGGATTGCAATGAAATGTACCCACCTGTGTGAATAAATGTAGGAAGTTTACCTGGATTAATTATTTGGTAGAATACCAAATGCAGTTAAAAAAAAAAAAAAAAAGGCCATTCCATGGTGGAATATATCCTTATTCTTTAATTATTGGTTAATTTTGAAGTTATTTTCAAATATGTTCTTTTTCAAACATTATGTGACTTTTAAGAATATAGCTCGAAAGTCCCACATAGAACGTGATTAAATTCAGTATTTGGCACATGAAATTAAAATAGCCAAAGCTGGAATGTCTTTCCACTCTCCAATCTCCTGACCTAAACCTCACCCCATTTTTCCTCCTCACTATGTTCTCAACACATACACACACAGACACACACCCTCAAATGAAAGAAAAGATATAGTGTGAGAGTTTCACTCTTGTTGCCCTTTTAGGTACTGGAATTATTCCTCAATTCTAACTTGCTTGAAACTTATGTAATTTTTTTTTCAATTTTGGAAAGAACAAAATCAAGAAATGTGTTAATGCAAGGGAATTTCAACAGTGAGGCATGCTTTGTTTCAGATTTACTCTAAATGAGACCAAAGTGTCTGTCCCTGTACAGCTTTTTGTCCAAAGCATGATGATAAGCTACCCCACATAGTAAAGTAAGCAACCACAGATGGAAGACATGATAATATACAACCAGAGCAGAGGTTTTTTACATCCTAAAACAATAGCAATACTAGTATTTCTATGGACATCCAATAATACTTAAAAATGTAATACAATGAGTCTATCTCGTGTCCTTAATCAGCTAGAAACAAATTTTGCCCTTTATGGAAGAAATGGACTAATAACCTAACCAAAAAGAATGCCAGTGGAAAGCTCTAACTACACTGGCCATAAGGGGGGTAGTAGGCATAAGGATCTGAAACATCTACTCTATTTCACCTTCCTTGTTTCAAATTGCTTTGGAATACTTTATTGTCCTTTACAGAAAACCTGGATGACAAAAACCTACACATAATCCTCCCTTAAGTACATTCTCTTGGGCAGAACCGTACAGAAACCAGCTTGACACATTTTGTTCCTTATCGGTTCCCCAGACCTAGATGGCTCTTTTCCCCGCAAATGTTGACAATAGTGCCATCTCCTGGCTCCACAAGTAAAGTAATTCCTATAAAAATTCTACTTCTGTCAAACTGCTGAAAAAGTTCATTATTCGGATAACGAATAATCTTCAGCTTGGTTTTAAAACACAGTACTTCTTATTAGTGAGTGTGATGTTGTGCCTTTGTAACTAGTACTGGGACAACGTAAGTCCTCTCTTTTCTTTTGAAAAGTTTTCAGCAGAAAACCCTTTGATTGTCTCTAGCAGCTAAATTATTTTAACTTCCTTTTCCCCCTTCCACCTTCTTATCTTTAATTTCTGACATTTTACCTTAACCTTAACCTATGCCTACCTACTCATTTTATCTTAAGAATTGTTCCTCTCTATACATGCATCTTTGCCAGTCTGTTGTATCTGATCTCCCCAGGACTATAGGTGACATTTATGTGAAATTCATTTCATATTTTAATTCTCACTCTCCTTTTCTAGTATTTCTTTATTCCTAGCAATCTTTTCATGGCTCCTCATTTAAACCACCATTATATTTTTCTAACGTCGTCCAAATTAGTAAAATTAACAATCGGTAAAATGTACATGAGTAGCTATAATTGCTTTAAAAAATCTCCATAGCCATAAAATGCTAGCTGCTGTTGATGAACGTTGGAAGAAAATCTACATCTTTTCATGTACATTCGGCAATAGATAAATAGCCAAAATAGCAATGTCTCTTTCAACCTTTCAATATGTTCAGTAGAGCTAAACACCAAATGGAGTAATGGTAACATGCGAGGAAAATTCTGTATCCTCATAAGCATTTAAAAAACTACAATGGAGAGAGGAATGGCAGTGCTCTGGACAGGAAGTTCAACAGATCCTGGCTGAAAAATAATGAGGTGACCAGGTCCAAACAGGAGCACAGGAAATGGCACCAGTGAATGGAATACTGCTTTACAGCCCGGAAGGCAGAGCACGTGTAAATTTCCTAACCAAATGAGTCACACAAAAGACACTTGAGCATTCCTTATTCTTAAAAAAAAAGTTGTTTTTTTAAGTACTGAGCTTGTCAAATTTTAATCAGGGAGATGGATGAGTGACAGATGAGGAGTAGTAAATGATGAGAAAATCTAAGTGGGCAAAAAGAAACAAGTGAGAGTGGAGAACAAAAGCTCACCCCAGGAAGCAAGGTGGGGGGGGAAGGAGGGGGGGAAGCAGGGAGGGAAGGGTTGCCGAGAGAGTGAGTCCCCAGAAACCCAGGCTGAGACTCCAGGTAACCCTGTACTAGGAGAAAACAGACCAAAGCACCAATTGTTCCAGAGGCTCTGGGAATCAAAGTGTCGGTGCGATCCAGACCAAAGTGCCAGACGCAGAAACTAGCAGACCAGAGGGTCCGCTGACCTGATTTCAATGGCCGAGGAATTATGAAAGTTCCTGTGGATGCCACCGCTCAGCCAGGCCACGTCCTGCGCTGCTCTCCTGCGTCACAGCCAACGTCTGCCAACTCCACTCCCCGACGAGCCAGGGGCTCCCAAACTTGGACTACGCATCACGGTCACTCGGGGAGTCCCTCCTGATGTCCAGGTCGCACTGCATGCTAGCCACTTACATGACTCTCTGGGATCTGGCAGGCGTTAGCACTCGTTCCAGATCCCCAGGTCCTGCCAGTGGGCCCCAGAGTGTGGGAGCCACTGAAGTAGGTTCAACATCTCCCCAAGGGCAGATTGAGTCCCTTTCATTACCCTTGGGATATTCAGAAAATACCAACACACCTTTGTTTGGTGAAAGTAACACACACTCGCTTCTTGACTTTCATGGATTTTCATTCCAACCCCCTTTCCCTTCTCCTGTGCTACAGAATCCATCATTTCCACTTCTTAAGCCTATGACCTGGGACGAGCTACTCCACTCCCTCGGCTTCAGTTTCCTTGTGTGTGAAGTGGGCTTTATCATAAAGCCGCTGAGAGGATCAAGGAAGATAACTCCAGCAAATCCCTCGGCTCAGCGCCTGCCAAACAGCACTCCAAAAATGTCAGCCACTATTATTATCCATTTATTCATGAGTTAATTCCCTGCCAGCATAAAGGATTTTTTAAAGGCTTTTGTAAAAGAAAGTATGGAGAACTTCATCATAGTAGCCTGAAAAGGGGAAGCTCAAGAGACGAGAGGAAGAAAGCAATCTCGTTTGGAAGGTTCGGGCAACACTAAAGATGAGGCTTGAAGGATGAGGGGTTCTTTGCAAACCCAAAGGCAACCACACACCTGATCGTCTTCGCCCACAGGCTCCACTTAAAGAACGTGAGATTTGGAAAATCAACAGATAATCCATCAACTGTTTGGAGAAACAGAAATGAGCTGTGAGGGAGGGAATGTGATTACAAGTGCTGACCCAGCCAGCCCTCTGAGCCTGGACCAGTCGAACCTCCCGCCTGCCGCGCGTGGATCCTAGAGAAACGGCCCCCCACACGGCAGTGTGGATAGAGGTTGCTCAGGGAGGCCAGCCTTCCGAGCCACCGGTCCACCAAGGAGACCTCCTTCTGTCTGCGTCCACGTGGCTAGAAACTCTTCTTCAAATAGCAAAGCACCTCCCGGAATGAAGAGTCCTGATTCCTGCCCCTGCCGGATGCTCAGCTTGAGTTTGGGACATCCCGTGCAAGTTGTCCAACTGTAAAGAACTCAGTTATTGAACCTCAAGTTAGGGGTGGGACCGCTGGGGCAGAAGCAAGGGCACTGTGCACAAGACGGATGCGTATAATTGAGTTAAGTGTATTATCTGGAAGCCCGTGAAGTCTGAAAGGCAAATTAACCTAAGAGGCCCTCGATAAGCTTTATGGAGGGATAAAAAGCAGATCGCTCTGGGTAGGAAGGGTTTCTTCAAAGGCCAGGAAAGCTAGATGATTGGCCATTATGTGTAAATTGGAATCTGTTTTCACAATAATCAACTTGTTAATTTTCCATGAAATTATTTCAAAGAAATTTCAGCATTTCCTGAACTCTATTTGCCTCCATCCTTTTCTTTTACCAGATGGACATAATGTCAATGTTTAAAAGGAAGTATTTATGCCTTTCTTTCAGCAGTTAATTGCTACCTGTCAGGCAGTTGAAGATTTCAGGCAAGCCTGAGCAGAGTAAAATGGGTAGCCTTTCAAGGCAGAAACTCACTCATTCAACAAATGTGTATTGGGCATCTCCTGTGTGTAGGGCTCTGTGGTGCTTTCACTCAAAGGTGGGCAGTGAACACTCAGAAGGACGACCATTATCCTCTCCATATTAAACTAACACAAATAAGCCAAGTTGGTATGGGCTGATCTGGGTCCTCCCCAAATCTATAGGTTGAAGCCCTCGGCCCCGGTAGATCAGAATGTGACTGTATTTAGAGACAGGGCCTTTAAAGACGCGGGGAAGTTAAAATACGGCCGTTTGGGTGGCCCTGAGCCAATTTGACCGATGTCCTCATAAGATGAGGAAATGTGGACACACAAGGAGACACCGGGGCTGCATGCGCACTGAGGAAAGGCCATGTGAGGACGCAGAGAGAAGAGAGCCACCTGCAAGCCAAGGACAGAGGTCCCAGGAGAAATCAACCCTGCCCACACTTTGATCTTGGACTTCTGGCCTCCTGAACTATGAGACAATAAATTTCTGTTGCTTAAACTGCCCAGTCTGGACATCTTGGTACGGCAGCTCTGTCTAAAACACAAGCTAAATATCTACCTGGCAAAATGCTTTAGTTTTCTTCCACACCTACAACAAACTCCAGTTCTTTCAGGTACCATTTTGTGTCTTCTTTGTTCCAGAAATCTCAGCCCTAAATTAGCCCCTGATTCCCCCCCCTTTCCCCCCTGGACCAGGATGAACTACTCTTTGCCTTGAACAAAGGAAATTTAGTGCGTGTGTGTGTGTGTGTAGTAAATAGCCTAAGGCCAGAAACTATTTCTTAATGAGTTACAGAGAAAAAAGTGTTTGAAAAAGTATGTGACAACTTGTTACATTCTCTTAATTTGCTCTAGAGCGAGTACAATAAAGTAAAACTTCATTATAACACGGAATATAATTTGTACAAAATACTACTACTACTTGCATGTTGAAAGATTAGTTCTGCCTGGATCCAGCACACGTGTCATATTTCTGGAAAGTCATTTGACACGAATCAGTCTAAAAAATAAAACAAGCAGGTGCATAATATATTACCCAGAATAAAATAAACATGGCTTCATTTTTAAGTGCCAGAGTTTATTTCGTCCATTAAATCTCCATCAGCTACCGCATGTTTGGCATAGAGGCTTGGCGCCCTCTTGTGTTCACTCTGGGACAGATTTGTTCATGGAATCGAGTAATTCACCCCAAGGCGTCTTTCAATCCCTAAAAATTGCAATAGAACTCTCAACAGAAATCAAACTCTCTTTTGCTACATGAGTTATATCAGTTATGAAAATACTAAGCAGGTACAATATACAGTGTATAAAATTTCAAGTTTTAAATAAACATTTCTGCACCCGTGTGACTCCCTATTTGAGCTGTCTTTTCTCCAGGTTATTAGAGACAAAAGGTTTTTCACTTGCTTTTATAGTCAGCAGGCCTTCATATTGATTTGTTGATCCTTCAAAATTTTAGTTCTAAATCTAATTTTGGTTCTCCAAGAAACCTCTAAAAATTATTAATTTTACTCAGATTTCCCTGAAAAAATTATAAAAACTAAAAAAATTATATAAACTATCTTCAGAAATTAAGCCATAAAGCATGTTATCTGTAATGACTATATATTTAAACAATTTTGTTTGATGACAATTGTTAATGTCACTGTTACTATTCCCATCAAAAAGATGAATAATCATAAGCAAATTGCCAAAACATGACCTCACGCAGACTAGTTTAGTCTGTTGGTGATTACAGTACAAAAGGTCACATTGCACATTAAAGTTAATTTCCCCAATTCAGATCTAATGGGCATCCACCTTGGTAATTTCCTGTTTTGTGTCGATATCATGAAATATGAATTGACACCTATGTTACAAACCATATGAGCCTCTCCTTATTTCTCCTTACTAAAATTTAGTTCAGGGCGCCTGGGTGGCTCAGTTGGTTAAGCGACTGCCTTCAGCTCAGGTCATGATCCTGGAGTCCAGGGATCGAGTCCCGCATCGGGCTCCCTGCTCGGCAGGGAGTCTGCTTCTCCCTCTGACCCTCCCCACCTCATGCTCTCTCTATCTCATTCTCTCTCTCAAATAAATAAATAAAATTTTTAAAAAAATTTAGTTCAAATAGCATACATCAAAATCTAACCACCCAGTTTATATTTACACTGTACTCAGATATATAACCATGTCCATCTGGGGCATGAGCTTCATTTTCCTATAGGCATCATTACAATCCTCAAGTGCATTTGTTGAACTGAACTTCAAAGGCAAGAGGACTGGCAAACTGACAAGGGTTACTTCAGAAGCTTCCAGAAGATGCAAATACAAAGCAAATACCTCCTAAGTCCTAAAAGACACTGACAACTGTTGAGAACAGAGGAAAGCAATTTGAAGCTGATTATCAGCAGAAGCAGCTATGAGGCTGAATAAGAACGTTTGATATAAAAGCAGAAAACAAGGGTTTTGATCAAACTCTTGCCACAGATAGCCAGGGATCTCGGTCAGTTCTGGTTGTTTCTCTGCACCTCAGTATCATTGCCAGTAAAATGGGGATAATTCTTTATGAATTACTAATGGTAAAGCACTTAATAAATACTCAAGAAAAAGGGTACAAATAAGAAGATGCAGTTGATTAATCAATGCAGTTTAGATATTTATTACAGGCCTAGAAGCAATGCACTAATAATTCCCTCATTCTTGAGATTTGAGAGTTAAGTCTGAAATCAGAGGTAAGTGTAAAATGACCAAGACAAACATAGGAAGTTCTGATCTGGATTCTGGGGGACAATTCATCAGGACAGGCAGTCCTAGGTCACTTCCTCACCTCCGTGAGATGCGTGCACACACACACACCCACGCTCATACACAGGCACACACATGCACACACACACACATGCACACGCACAAAAGGCTCCCTACACTTTATAAGTCAAATACATTAATATAGATCATATCTTCATAGTATGCCTCCATCAGTTTTTTAAAATTGTCTTTTCAGTGATTAAAACAAAAACAAAGGTGTAAGGATTTCATTTAACAACTGTTTCCCTCCTTCTTCCCTTCCTTCCTTTCCTCCATCCCTTCCTCCCAGATAGCTTTGGCCGAGTATTTTAATCATTAGATTTTTCACCATCTGGATAAACAAGTAATAATGCAAATAAGCAATGCAGAGATTTGGAGGTGCCCCAGTGAGACCTGAAACCCAAAAGGGTTGAGTTCTTCAGCTCTGCAGCACTAGGAGAGCCTTCCCTATTCCCAGATAGAATTCCTCCATCTTTGGAGTCTCAGAAACCTTTGTTCTTGCCCCTATTAAAATTAAAGTCAGATTGTATTTGCACACAAATATATGTTTGGGTGGGACCACAAGTCCCCTGAGGGCAGGAACCCTGTCTTATTCAGCTTACTGGAATTCCCAAGGGCCTAGACAGAACTGTGTGGGGTGAACTGAGCAGGAGAACCCACAGTCCTGGCTAAGTGTCCTAACTGTGCCCCTAACCCCTGAGGCAAGTTGAAACACGGCTCTGAACCTCAATTTCCTCCCCTGTAAAGTGGGTTAATAGAATCTCTAGCTCTCAGGATGGTTGAGAAGATCAAATAGTGTGCATGAAAGCAAATGTTGAACTGCACAGCACTTATAAAAAATACCTTAGTTAGGCAAGTTTGGGCAATAATAGGAGCCAAACACAGATATGTAAAATCATGCAATTATCTGGCACACCAGAACTCCCCCTTTTATGGGGAACACAGAAAAAAGTAAAGCATAGTGGTGAATTTTAGGTGTCAACTTGGCTAGGCTCTGTTGCCCAGTTCTTTGGTCAAACATCAGACTACATGTTGCTGTGAAGGTTTCCTTTAGATGTGATTTACAGTTAAATCGGTAGACTTTGAGTAAAGCAGATTACCTTCCATAATGTGTGTGGGCCACATCTAATCAGTTGAAGGTCTGAATAGAACAGAAAGACAAGCCTCCTTCAGCAAATGAATTCCATGAATTCTACAGCAAACAACCTTCAGACTGGAACTGTAATGCTGGCTCCCTTGGATCTCCAGCCTGCCAGCCCACCTTGCAGATTTGGGTCATGCTGCGTTCCATAATCACACAAACCAATTCATTAAAATAAGTCCTTTTTATACATATATACACATCCTATTGGTTCTGTTTCTCTGGAAAACCCTAACTAATACACACACATATATGTATTTTACACATACATATGCGTACATGTATGCAATGTTTTATGTATGCACGTACATGTGTTATATATATTGTGTATGCTTTATATGTATGGATATGTTCTTATGTATGTATTTCTGAGAGAACCAGGCCCAAAACACCCTCGGCGAGGAGACAGGACCTACTGTCCTGAGGAAGTGGGAGTTAGACAAGAATTAAGGGGTAATATCCATCTCTAGGCCTGGATAAAACTGTGGCCTGGGATCATCTGATTCAGCAGAACTTGCACTCACACTCCTCCCTGCAAGCTGCAAAGTTAACATGGCTCCTTCAGCTGTCATTACACCCAAACCTGCCTCTTCTCCCTCTCCTCACTGTCCCTCCTTCGTCTCTAGGCCCCTTGCCTGGCATTCTGTCTCCCTGGCAGCCTGTTTCCGGTCCCTCTCCCTGCAGCCTCCCTACCAGTCCAACCACCCCCTCTCCAGAGGAAGCGCATCAGTCACATCACTCCTGCTTCCGACCTATGGGGGGCTGTCGTGTGCCTCCCCTCTGCTGCCGACATGCTTGGAGAACACGATCACTTGTATTTCCTCCACATATCCTGTTGCTTCCCACTCCACAGCTTCACATAAGTGCCTCCTGGCGGGGGGGGGGGGGGTCTTCTCCCCTTGTCTACGCAGCATTTCGTGTCCACCAGTGTAACACACTCCCTCGAAGAGGCCACCCCTCCAAACCCTTTGCAGTGACATTCATGTCAGCCTCCTCTGGGGTCTTCCGCTCATGCTCCCTAGCAAGCCATCAGCCCCTTTTGACTCATCTTTGCCTACAAAGTACCAGCCCCCCTGCTTGGCACACGGTTTGTCCTCCCTGTGCAAGTACCAGATAGGACTGGATTAATTGCCTGGGATGCCGAGTACCAGCGGCTGTCCCGACTTACTGAGTCGGGATGAGGTGAGATCTTTTGGGAATGAGGACAGTGTCTGTGCCCTCCTCTGAGGGGCATTCAGGAAACCTAGAGTTAGTGATCTGGTGTCTGGCTGGCCGGGACACGGGCCCTGAGGACTGTGCAGGGCTGAAGAGAGATGGGGAGTGCAGGAGTGTGGGAGGTTCAAGAGGGCAGGGTGGTGTGAACTGATGGAAAAGGGGATGAGGAAGAGGATGATGAGGACGAGGTAAATCATGACAGCACAACAATAATAACGAGCAAGACTGAAATAGAATGGATGGTGGCAGTTCAGGACTAGCAGGAAAAGACAGAATAAACAAATACAACTGGAGAAGCTTGTGTTGGTGGGAAACGAAGTGCCTGCAAGTGGAGAAAAGGGGTGCGGTGCAATATGGTTTTTTCCTAATGAGTGACTTGTCTTAGAATAGTAAAAGAATTTGCTATCGATTTTTATACTCATCTTAGAAAACTTCTTTGGGGGGCGCCTGGGTGGCTCAGTTGGCTAAGTGTCTGCCTTCAGGTCAAGTCATGATCTGGGGTCCTCGGATCGAGCTCCCTGCTCAGCGGGGAGTCTGCTTCTCCCTCTTCCTCTGCCCCTCCTCCCCACTCATGCACTCGCTCCCTCTCTCTTTCTCTCTCTCATAAATCAATAAAATCTTTTTTTTTTTTTAAGAAAAGCTTCTTTGGGAATGATGAGCCCTCAGATGACATAATATGATGCTGTCTTTGAAGTTTCCATGGATTTTTTTTTATGGTTGCCAACATAAATTACTTTGTTTATTGTAATTTTTCTTTTAGGGAACACTCCTAGAAAATATTTCAGAATCTGGTTATGAAAAAAAATTAAATTATCTTAAATTAATATAAAAGAAGAAAGTAAGAACATTCAAGAAAATACCAAAAAGGAAATTAAACAGTTTCCTATGTAACTTTAACAAACTCTAATAAAGGGATGACTTGTAAAATCAATAATCTCTCTCTTCTTGCCTGTAGAATCAAATTGGTTCAAAAAAGAAGCCAAACTTTTTACATTAAGAACAACTGGCATACTAAAATAATGACTTATAAGTACTAACATGTTCGCCTGAAACTTTAGACACCAGCGTGGAGTCTCAGGCCTAGAAACTGTGCTCAGCCCTGGGAGGGAGCCACTGAAACACTGTGGGTTTGGCATCTCACATCAAGCCAATCCCTTTGCTATTTGAGTTCATTTATTATTGGCAAAATGGAACTTCCTGTCTCTAAGAAGAAAGATTTTTAAAGTCTCATAAAAATTATTCCAAAGTTTTTTTGGACTTCAAAAGGGTCTTATGAAACAACATTTTTATTAGTTAAATTTATGGAATATGGCACATAAAGATTATATTTTCTTATATCTTAAATAAGTAACAATTAGGGCAAAACCAATGGGATGCAGAGTTTGGAGATGGTTGGCAAGGAAATCCCCAGGGGACCACTTTACTGTGAGTTAAAGAAAAACACATACTTTCCAAGGAGGGGATGTGTCCTCTCTCTAGGAACTACAGTACCGGAGTGTGACTCTGGTTTCTTTTTTTTTTTTTAAAGATTTTATTTATTTATTTATTTATTTGAGACAGAGAGAACGAGAGAGACAGAGAGCACACGAGAGGGGGGAGGGTCAGAGGGAGAAGCAGGCTCCTTGCTGAGCAGGGAGCCCGATGCGGGACTCCATCCAGGGACTCCAGGATCATGACCTGAGCCGAAGGCAGTCGCTTAACCAACTGAGCCACCCAGGTGCCCTGACTCTGGTTTCTTAAAACTATCCAAGTCCAAAGTGTACCGCCAAGGGAGGCATCCTTACACTAGGATTTACCAGAACTTCCGAAGGTGAAAGCAAAAAATGCCTGTCTACTGGCCTTTTTGTTAACTACTGTGGCCTGTATCCGTTACATATTCTCATGGGAACCAGCCTTCCAAATTCCCCTTTTAGGAGGTAAATAAGTAAGATTCTCTGTGTAATGACTGTCATGAGGTCTGTTCCAATACCAGGAGGCAAAAAGAATCCAATAGCCCTATTGCTGGCATTTTACTCAGTGGGCCATGTCTTCAAGACACAGAGAGGTGGAAAGTTAGCTTCTCGATAAAGGGTGAGCACCAGCAGGAAGAGCTGATGTCTGGACAGAGAAGCCTAGAAGCTTGTGCACCTTCCAAGCTCACAGTGTGGACAATCTCCAGTCTTGGAGAGACCACAGGATGCTGTTCAACCCTTCCAGATGGCCAAGCAGGTTGATTATTAATTTTATATTTTGAATAGTGGATTAGGTTGGACATCTTGGAATTTAGTCTACCAGATTTATTTACTATAATAGATCTTTGTTAACCACACATTAATTATGTGATTTCCTGAAGTTGCCATATTGCTTAGAAAAGCAAAAGTCATCAAAACATTTAATATTTATTAATAACTTGACCACAAATAAGAATGGGTCCTCATTCCAACAGTGTAAGCACAGAAGGTGGCTGAGAGAGATAGAGGAGGAAGGGGAAAAAAAGTCAGCTGATAGATAAGCTAAAGGAAAACACTAAGGATGGGTCAGGATCATCCTGTGGTATCAGAAAACAAGGATAATGCCATAAATGATAAGGACAGTGACCGAAGATCAAAAGATCCCACGTAAGAGTTTCTCAGTGAAAAGTTGTAGTAATTCAAATATAAAATAACTGTTACTAAATTATACAATAAAATAATAATTACTAAAATATTACTAAATAATACAATAAAAATTGCTCTTGGTATTATGGTTAATTATAATGATTTGATCTATAAAATTCAAAATCATAGTCAAATAAGAAAAATTATTAAATACAAAAAGGAAGTTGTAATACAAAAGAAGAATAAAAACAGGATTTATGTTTGTCATTATTTCATGAAGTGTGCAATGTATATGTGTATATATTCCTATATATATCAATGTGAATACATATATACACACACATGGTTTTTGCTGCTACATTAGTTTATAAATGTATGTGTGTACATGTATGTGTTTGTGTGTGTATAACATATATGTTCTAGATAAGTAGGAAAGAAGAGTGGAAAAAATAATTGGGGGGGAGCTTCTGGGGGCTCAGTTGGTTAAGTGTCTGCCTTCGGCTCAGGTCATGATCTCAGGGTGCTGGGATCAAGCCCCAAGTCAGGCTCCTTGCTCAGTGGAGAGTCTGCTTCTCCCTCTGCCTCTCTCCGCTGCTCATGCTCTCTCTCTCTCTCTCTCTCTCAAATAAATAATAAAATCTTTTTAAAAAATTAAGAATGAGCTAGTACAGAAACAAAAGAAACTCTGCTCAGAACAGGAAGGGCTGATCAGCATCCTGGGGACCCACTTGTAACCACCTCTGACAGTCACACAAAATTACCAATAGAGGCAAGCTTCAACAGTGTGCCAGATGATGATAAAGGAGAACAATGGTCCAAAGAGGAGGGCTCAGGAAGCAGACTGACCTCCTCATCCCCTTCAGTCCACATATAATTATAAAATACTAATAAGGAGCCACATTTCTAATGAATCTAGGACAGTGAACCCTAATGTCAGGACAATGGTTAGTACTCAGGCATGTGAATGGTTAGCACTCAACCTTCTTTGTGCTTGTTCTGCTTTTAATGGTTTTCAATCTTTTAAAGATAATCTGATGTTAAACTTGTGATTTAAAGTATTTAGAATGCTCAATTAAGTATATCGTTATTACTTAATTGTTGGAGAAATTTTATTCTTAAAATGCATTTTTTAAGTAGTATGTGAATATTTAGTACAATTGTTTGCTTTTTAAAATGCTAGTAGTTTGATATTCAGATAGTTAAAATTATTAAATTTTTACACAAAGTGTCTTGGTACACCCTTCCACACTACAAGAGCCCTTTGATGGGCTTTTTGATGGAGAAAAATCTATCCATTTTTTGTCCATTCGAAAACAAACATAGAGCTGCAATTTTTACTTGCATTATATTAAATTATAGCTTATCTTGATAAATTTAATTCCCTTCTTCAAGCTAAAGTCTTATGTAAATTAGCGTGAACCTCTTGCACATCAGAGTTTATGAGCAAACTAGCCTAGGATTGATCTTCCCATTTATTCTATTTCCAGTACTTCCTAAATCAAGACTTTTCAGAAGAATAAATAGGGGACATAGGAAAGTTGGTTTCTTTTGTCTGTGCGTCTGTGTGAAACAGATATTTCTTGGACAGTAACTGAGTCCTCTTGCAACTAACTAAGGGTAATAAAGTTAAAGTCTGTAACATGAGCAACAACAAAGCAGGAAGATACCCTCAGAAACACAGCTGTGGCCTGGGGGGGTCTGTCTGTCTGTCTATCCCAGAGTCCCTCCCACTAGACCAATGTTTCAGAAAGCTGGGCCTTTGCCCTGGAATTTTCAACAAGTTACTTGCCTTTGCCTCCATTTACTGAAAATAAATTGGCAACATTATCTCTTTCTTGTTGTGAGGATAAAATAAAAGAATGAGGAATTCCTTTTTTAAATGTATAAAATGTTCTAAAATGTAAGGTATTTCAGAAGCCATAGTGGAGGACTTGGGGTAAATAAGGGGGGGGATGATAAATAAAATTCCTAAGATGAAATAAGCATTTGGAAGGCCCTAAAGTGATGTGCTAAGTGACACTGGTTGGATAAAAATCCTCCACAGCGGCTTACAACAACATCAATAAAACAACCAAGCTTCAGGGCAGAAGAGGAATATTGGAGGGAAGTTTCTTTCATCAAAAAAGAGACTCCTGCTGCCCAGACAAGGCAAGGTCCCACTGTTGGTGCTTCCTCGGCCAAGACAAGGTTACACGGTTGGTGCTCCATCACGGTGCCAATGAACAATTACAACAAGGCCAGGGGGTGGTTCCTGGCCCCTGCCTCCCTGCCATAGTACCTGCCCTGACCACCAGCTCCATGCAAGCTCCAGAACCAGGCATTATAAGATGTCACCACGAAACAGCTAAACAGGAGCTGCATGCACCATCTCAGACTCCTTCACAGGAGGCCCAGGGTCCCTCGCCTTTGGGGAGAGTCCAGTGAGTAAACTGGGAATTTCCCCCAATTTCTGCCTGACTGGCTTTACATGAGCGCCTGTGGCCAGTCAGACAGCCCTGTGCCTCCCTCACCCGGCCCTACACTGTCGCTCCCTCTCAGATTCACCTACATGTCCCAAGCACTCTGCAGCACCTTTGAGCAATTTCAAAATCCATTAGGTAAAACACTGTGGGGAGAATATTCACAGTCACAGAGTATCACCACCTGGAATCCTCATTCATTCCCGCTGGGGAAAGACCCCTGCATACAGTAACCACCTGGGGGGGGGGGGGTTAACTTTATGTTAACTTGACTGGGCTACAGCATGCCCAGATACTTGGTCAAACATTATTTTGGGTGTGCCTACAAGAGTGTCTTGGGGATGACATTAATATTTGAGTTGGTAGACTGAGCAGAGCAAATTGCCCTCCCCTATGTGGATGGCCCTCATCCAGTGAAAGTCTGCCTAGAACAAAAGAGGCTGACCTGCCCTCAAGTAGGGAGAAATCCTGTCAGCCTGACTGATGAGCTGGGACACTGGTCGATGCCTGCCTTCAGATTGGAACTGAAAAAAGGGTTCATCCTGGGTCTAGAGCCTACTGGCCTTTGGACTGGAACTTCTAGCATCAGTTCTCCTGGTTCAGGCCTCCAAACTTGCACTGGTAGTCCTGGGTCTCCAGCTTGCTAACTGCATACCTTGGGATTTCTCTCTCATTATAACAGCTTGAACCAATTCCTTATTATGTATATGTATAAACACATAAATAAAAATATTATCTGTAAACATATAAATAAAATATTACATATAAATAAAATGTATTATATATTTATATGTATATATGTATTATAAATAAAATGAAATATATTTTTGCTACTGATTCTGTTCTCTGGACAATACTGACTAACAAACCTAATCAGAAGGTTAACCTTGGCCTCATTAACGGCACAGACACTGCACGTCTTCAGAGCTGAGGCAATGGGAAAGATGCAACATCACCCAGACAATTATTCTTGCCAAACCAGAGTCTCATCAGATGGAATTCTATACGATAACAGAATCTTCTTGGCCTGGTTGCTTCAAAAATGACAATGCTCTGCAAACAAAAGGCAAAGGACATGGTGAAGGAGACTTAGGAGATAAGAGAGCTAAAAGCAAACACGAACTTGGGCGCCTGGGTGGCTCAGTTGGTTAAGCGGCTCCCTTCGGCTCAGGTCATGATCCTGGAGTCCCGGGATCGAGTCCCGCATCCGGCTCCCTGCTCGGCGGGGGGTCTGCTTCTCCCTCTGACCCTTCCCCTCTCATGCTCTCTGTCTCCCATTCCCTCTCTCAGATAAATAAATAAAATCTTTAAAAAAAAAAAAAAAGCAAACACGAACCTTGATTGGATGTTGAATCAGAAAAAAGCAAAAGACATTAAGGAAATAGTTGGAGAAATTGTAAAGTAGACTCTTTATAGGATAATATTGCTGCATCACTGTTAATTTTATTGGAGATGATGAAGATGATACAGCCACTTAGGGATGAAAAGAGAGAAGAGATAAAGCAAATAAGGCAAAAATTTAACACGTCACCATGCATGAAGCCAGATGAAGAATGTATGGTTGTACTATTCTTTCAAAATTCCTGTTTGAAATACTTCTTTAAATACAATTTTGGGGAAGTACATATGCACACCAGCACTGAAACCCCCAGACACTGTGAGCCTCCTGATGCGCTGCTGTGTGAGGGACACAGCCTGCCTATGAAGTATTCTTGCAAAAAAGAGGGGAAAGGGGAAAAAAATAGAACCTGAATATAACCAGTCCTCTAGAGCTAACACCCATTCACAGGAATTATGGTGCAGAATGGAGAGAGCTGCATGACAGCACGAAGGACCAGAAAAATGTGTAGTGGAGGAGATTCTTCAGGTCACCCGACCTGTTTTTATAAGTCATGGCAGCGGGTGAGGGAGAGGACTGTCCATACTAAAAGAGACTTAAAATATATAACAATCATGGGGTGCCTGGGTGGCTCAGTCAGTTAAGTGTCTGACTTTGGCTCAGGTCATGATCTTAGGGTCCTGGGATAGAGCCCTGTGTCAGGCTCCCCACTGGCTCCCAAGGGGGAGTCTGCTTGTCCCTCTGCCCCTCCCCCTGCTAGTTCTTTCTCTCTTTCAAATAAATAAATAAAATCTTTTTTTAAAAAAGACACATAACAACCAAATGTTATGTTTGGACCTTGTTTGAATCAAGATTTGAACAAACCCAACAGAAAACACAGTTTTGAGTGATTTGAGGAAATTCGATTAAGGACTGAATTGTGGATGCCACTCAGGAATTATTTTTAATTGTATTAGGCATTGTAATGGCATTGTGGTAAGAAAATGTCCATATTTTTGAGGAATTCCTAATAGTTCTAAGAGTGGAATGTCTGAGATCTGTTTAGATTTCTCACAAATAAAAATGGAAGACAGGAAGATGAATTAAATATGGCAGAATCTTGCTAACTGAGTGATGCTAATGTTGGTAAACTGGGTAATGGATATGTTGGGGTTCACTACGAGCTCTATATTTATGCAGTTTGGAAATCTTCATGATAAATGAATACGTTATATATTAAATATGTATGCAACTAAATCCTTAATCAGCCTTTTTTGCTTTATCAGAGTTTATTATTTTATCTTAAACAAGAACCACTAATATAGTAAGTGCTGTTGGGAAACACTTAATGCCCTACATCTAGAAAAAATGAAGTCATTTTCAAGAGATTAGGAGAAGGAGGGACTAGTGGTAATTCCCTAAAACCAAGGTCTTTTTGAGACTTGAAATGGGGAGCAACTCAGTTACAAAAAAAAGAGGGAGAATGACACAGTTGTTGGCTCAAGGACAAGGGGTAAGTTATGGCTTCGGCTTCTCTTTTTCCAGTGTTGGTTAAATCAATTACAGACATGAGCCATAAATTTTAGATCATCTTAACTTTGGGGTACTCTTGGGGTACACTGATTAGCAGAACTGACTGATTTAAGTCAGGCTGGGGTTACTATTGGCAGAAATGCAGCTGACTTCCTTCCCTTATCCATTTTTGAAATATACTCCAATTACTTCTCCCACCAAGAACATAAAAGGAAGAGCTGTATGATGTTTGTCTCAGCATCATAAGGACAAGTTTTCTCTAAGGTGCAAGGGAAACAGCATACCATGGAAGTGTACCCAAATGAATTCTAATTCTGACTCTCCTGCCAACCAGTTATGTTACTTCAGACAAATCACTCTCTACAACTCTCCCCAGACTTCTTTGTTGTTTGTGTTTGTTTTTAATAAAATGGGATGGTAGATGAATCTACCTACTCAGACTCTAAAAGAGCTCTCCTGGGACAAATATTTTGCCATGCTTATTCATCATCCATATCCAGCACCCAGCACACCTCTTGAACATAGGAGTCCAATCTATATTTAATAAAAGGGAAAAGACAGAATGCCAAACAATAGGTTGAACTTAAATACAACTCCAAAAATTTGTTGATTCAGAGAGTTTCTGATATTTGTCTATCTCTTTGCCCTTTTCAGGTTTAATCATGTCCTCCTCCATCCTCAAAAAGAGACTCCTTAACTGAGGGTGGCTTATATCACATCTGACCACTAGATGGCAGCACGATCCTGCCACAGAATCATCCCGAGCTCAGTGGGCGGGCTCGGACCAGCACAATGGAGCACATCCGAGAGGATTCTAGCTGCCCTGGCTGGTATATTTTCCTACACCTCTTCCCTTTGTCTCTGATTATAAGGAACCCATAAGAGTGTCACTCTTGAGGGGAACATAACTGTTCTTTGGTTTCAGCCCTAGGATATTGATCTTGCCTTTATTTAAATTTTTGAGATGTTATTCATCATGGATTTTTACATTAATTTTGATTTTTTTTTAATTACTACTTTAAAATATTATTTATCTTGGTTACTGAGTTTTTTGGTGCCTAAGGTAAGTGCCTCGCCTCACTCTCCTCACCTTGGACCTGAAAAAAGAAGACTGTTTCGAGCAGCCTACAAAATAACCCTACAAAGTCCCTAGGAGTAAGCAGGGTGGGAGGCCCATCAGAGACCTCAAACACACTGCAGGAGCTCAGGAACTTACACAGGGTTTGGGGTTTGAATGAACAAGGAAAAGCATACTCAAAAACTGAATGCATGAGTAAAAGATGGGTGGTCCTTTGTTTACCCCTCTACCTGCTCTTTGCTCACTGCTTCATGGTCTGCCCCCTCTCTCCACCTCCCCCTTCCCCTTGAGCTCCCTCTGTTTCACTGGGTACCACATTTCCAACTACTTCACACATACCCATTTTTACCATCGCCCTTCCATGCTTCCCCTGCTGCATCTCTCACACAGAGAAGTTTCCTTTCCTTCTGAGTCCATCTGACTTTTTTGTAGTGCCCAGAGGAAGTGAGAAGATGGAGGTGGGAGGAAGGAGGGAAAGGGAGAGATTCCAAGACCGGAAAGCTCAGAGCACTGTGCCTGCAGTCAGAGTCTCCCCATGGAGACCACCCGCTCCTCACTTGGCACAGGGCCTTGCGTGAAACAGTTGCACAGAAGTATCAGTTGGTAGGAATTATTACTTCTGTTAATTAGCCACATGTTCTTACAAATAATGAAAAGTCACAAAATGAAGTAATTTGACCAATACCTTATAAACAACTGTTTCAAAGGCTGAACCAAGTGACCCCATCCACTAATACTGTAGCTAATGTCCTTGGTGCCTCTCCTCACCTTCCAGGGGCTTCTAGTGCTCAACTCTTAAAAAGCAGGAAGGTAAAAGAGTAAACAAATCCCAGACTCCCCTCGGGACCTTCTCTGAGGCCCAATCAATGTCACTGGGCACTGCTATCTTCTTCTGTCTGGTGTTGGTAAAGCACTTATTGTGGATGCGGTGGGAGATCTTGGTCTGCATTGTTCACCAACGCAGTCTGTGCCTGGCACCTGTGTCTTCCCCTCCAGATTCTCTGCACTTCCCTGGCTGCTCTCTGGCCTGGGGAAGCTCTGTCACCATGACTCCCAAGCCCTCTACATCCGAGCTGGGTGTAGCCAGTGGGGACCTCTGCTATCAGCAGGAGGATATGTTCCTCTGCTCCCTTCCTGCAAGATTATCTGCATTTGACTGTGTCTCTAGAAAGAAGGTCATTCCTGCTCAAGGGCAGCACAGTCTACAGAGACTCCTTCTTCCTCCACACCTAGAATCGGTACAGCTCTCCTGCTACTAGTAGATTCAGGCACAGGAGGGCCCTGATGAACCTTTACTGAGGTCCCACTTATAGAACATTCTGTACACTCAGAAACTGGAATTCCCCACCCAAAAAGATCCAAGTCAGTTTCCCAGGTCTGTGCAGATCTTATCCTCAGTTGTGTCTGGGGGGGGAGAGGGGCTGTGAGTCGGTGTCTACCCCTAGACCTAAAGATGACTAAAAGACAGCTGTTTGTGCAATCGTGAACAGAGCTTGGATGCATGGGCCGGGGTGTCTGTACATGAGCTGGCCACAGTGTTTGCTGTGTGCACAGAGCTGGAGGAAGGCTGAGGAGGGGGAGGTGGCCCTGGCTGGCTTCCCCCCACCCCCGCCCCCGCCATGTTCTGGCACTATGGTCTGTGACTCAGAATTCTACATGCAGACCCAGCCTTCCGGGCATTACACAAGTACCTTATTTGTGGAGGTAGGAAGACAGAGCACATTTTATTTATTTTTTATTGTTATGTTCAGTTAGCCACTGTATGTATTTTCTTTAGTTTTTGATGTAGTGTTCAATGATTCATTAGTTACGTATAACACCCAGTGCTCATCACAACATGTGCTCTCCTTAATACCCATCACCCTATTACTCCCTCCTCCCACCCCTCTCCCCTCTGAAACCCTCAGTTCACTTCCCGGGGTCCATAGTCTCTCATGGTTCATCTCCCTCTCTGATTTCTCCCCCTTCAGATTTCCCTCCCTTCCCCTGTGGTCCTCCATGCTATTGCTTATGTTCCACATATGATTGAAACCATATGATAATTGTTTTTCTCTGCTTAACTTATTTCACTTAGCATAATCCCCTCCAGTTCCATCCATGTCGATGCAAATGTTGGGTATTCATCCTTTCTGATGGCTGAGTGATATTCCATTGTATATATGGCCACATCTTCTTTATCCATTCGTCTGTTGAAGGGCATCTCGGCTCCTTCCATAGTTTGACATTGCTGCTATGAACATTGGAGTGCATGTGTCCCTTCGGATCACTACATCTGTATCTTTGGGGTAAATACCTAGTAATGCAATTGCTGGGTCATAGGGTAGCTCTATTTTTAACATCTTGAGGACCCTCCATACTGGTTTCCATAGTGGCTGCACCAGTTTGCATTCCCACCAACAGTGTAAGAGGGTTCCCCTTGCTCCACATCCTTGCCAACACTTGTTTCCTGTCTTGTTAATTTTTGCCATTTTAACTGGAGTAAGGTGGTATCTCATTGTGATTTTGATTTGTATTTCCCTGATGGCTAGTGACGTTGAGCATTTTATTCAACAACATGTTCTCTTGAGTTAAAACTTTGGAATATTCTGATGTGTGACATGCAGGCCTTTATCTGTACTTTTGCCTAGGGCTCCCCAGTTGTCAGGGGAGAACAGACTACCAGCTCCAGCTGCTGCAGTAGCATAGCTCTCCGTGTATGTAAATCTGTAAACAGCCTCTGGTATCTAAACTCTCTTTGAATGATCTCTGTTGGAGTAGACCCTGTTTTCTATTGATGCCCTGACTGACCTAGATCATAAAGGCTTAACTGTCTCTGCCATATAAGCTCTCAGATTTAAAGAAAAAGTGGACTTTGATTGAAGGGGTAGAAAAAGGAAAGAAACAAACCCTCACAAAAAACCAACTCAAAACAGGACGGGTGAGATCAAGGTAGCACTCTTAGGAATACGCACTCCGGGAAGATACAGGCATGCCAGGGGCAAGGGGAAGAGATGTCCAGGATGCCACACCTGAAACAACCCCACTGGGCCACTGCACTTGCGGGGTCATGGACCACAGGGGCTGTATCTTGCTCTTCTTTTCTAAAGACCATTAAAATTCAATTTTGAAATGTTTGTGTAATAGCATCCCAAAGATCCCATGAAAGTTCCAATGAAACTGTCATCTTCCAAGTGTGATGATCTTGGATGGATCCCTCGGAGTTAGCCTGGGCTTTTCTGGAAATTTCCACGTATGTGTCCCTGGTTTATAATGACTATGCTTCCCTCAAGAACAGTCTCAGTAGTGCTTTCTCCTGGCTTTGTTCACATATTCATTTAAAAATATTTACTGAAGTTAACATGTGCCACACACTATTGTTGGAGCTGGGGAAACAGTGTTGAGACAGATGGCAATGTCCTTGCCCTTGAGCAGATTATGTTCTAGTGGGAGAGACAGAAAACATTTAGATAAACATTCATTAGTTCAACGAATATTTATTGAGTACCTTTGATGAGCCAGATACTGTGCAGCACTCTAAGAATACAACCCTACAAGAAACACACACATCCGCACCCTGCTCTAAGCAACTTACCTACTAGCAGGGGAGATAAATAAGAAACAAAGTTAAAAAGTAAAGTATATAGTGTATGACTTATCCTGGGTTCCCCCCAACGCAGAACAGAACCTGAAGCAAAAGCTGGTGACTAACACTTTCTCTGAGAGTGAAATACACCTAAGCAGGAATAAGAGAAGAGAGGATGAGGCAGGGAGAGAAGGAGAACAAATTCAAGGGGTTGGTTTACCAGTGGGCTATAGCTTCATAAAAAGCACAGCCAATTACTTGGTCTTATGCAAGGCCTTATGATTTACTGTCTCAGAACAATTCATCAAAGAAAGAAGTACGGCAGGCTAAAAATAGCCACTTCTCTGACCTCCCTCCCACTGAGAGCTGGAGTCTACATCCCTTCTCATGAATCTGGATGGGCCTGTGACTCTTCAACCAAGAGAATATAGTAGAAGTGACAAGAACAAGTTTCTAGGCCTAGACCTTAAGTGATGGGCAACTTCTACATCCCGGCTCTTGGAACGCTTGCTCCTGAACCCAGTGGCCATCCTGTGGAGGGTCCCACATGGAGAGGAACTGAGCCTCCCCACCAGGAGCCGGCACCAAACAGCCAGCGCTGTGAGCAAGCTATCTTGACCGTGGGTCCTCCAGCCCCAGTGGAGCAGAGATAGGTCACTCCCAATAATCCCTAGGCAAACTACAAATTCAAGGGAAAAACAAATGATCGTTATCTGGAACCATTTCAATTGCTTATCACTCAGCAATAGATAACCAGAATGGGAAGGGAGAAAAATTTAACCACAGGCTCTTGCGATGTAGTAGATGGAGTTTGCCCCATGAGCCATCAACCCCACTGCCTCACAGGTTGTGCCATCCAGGTAGCGGCTAGAAAAGAAAGACCCAAGACAGAAACGGCAGGCTGTGTAGCACGTGAGCACAGGGCAGGGTGAGCTAGAGCTTTCTCCACCTGCCCCGCTGCCCCCTGCAGCCTCGAGACCAGCCACGGAAGCTGGCGTCTGCATGAGTGCTGCACGATGTCCCACAAACTCTCGGTCCTCAGCAGCGGCCGAAATGCCAGAGGCGCAGAAGCGTGAGACGCGATATGAGGCTCCCTTGGGGTGTGTCTAAGCAGGGCCTGAGGGACCAGGAGCAGCTAGAAGGCCCACCTGCCCAACCCAGTGACAGTTCCTTGCTGTCCTGCTGAGATGGTGGCAGAGCTCTGTGAGTCTGTTCTCAGGCAGGACTAGGCTCCCTCCCCCGTGTGGCCCCCAGAATGGGGCAGTGCCAGGTGGTCTTCCTAGCAGGTCATCAGTACCGCTGAGCAGAAAACCGGGGCCTGGTGGATCCTGGACGGTGCATAAACTGGGTCTAAAATAGTATCTCGAAAGGGCTAAGTGTCATAAATACCTATGAATTATGAATATGTTAGAATAAGCAGCAAGGGGCCTGGGTAATGTGAAGGCCACGGGGATTTGCAGTCAGGCAAGACCCCCTAAGAAGGGTTTGAACATTTGTACAAGTGTTTGCACACATCAGGGAGCAAGGCCGGGGAGCATTCGAGACAGAACAGTGGTAAGATGTGGGGAGGCCAGCGGAAAGAAAGAGCGCAGGCGCCAAGGCCCAAGTGGAGGAGGCTGGGAGGGAAGCCCGCAGAGAAGGGCCCAAGGGCCATGGGAGGAGATCATCCCAGAGGACAGACTGATTGTAGATGGAAGAAGAGCCATGAGGCCGTGGCCAGAGTCCAGGCAAGAGGCCGTGAGGACTCACACCGGCCCAGAAATGGCAGAAGCGGTGAGAAGGGGTCAGAGATCAGACACACTTGGACCTGGGACACAGGTGTGGAGCGTGGGAGCAGGAGAGAAGACAGGACGCTCCAACGATTCTGGCCTAAACAACTGGAAGGATGGAGATGCCACGCACCGTCGTGGGGGAGTGTAAGAGGAGCAGGGCTGATGAGTGGATCAGAAGTTCAAGTTCTGGACCTTCACGTAGAAACAATCAGGTGGTCACTTGTAAATATGATCTGTTCAGGGGATAAGTCCTCACCAGAGCTATAATTTGGAGACATGTCAGGACATAAATGGTCATTAAAGCCACATAACATGTAAGATGATTGCAGTTCTCTGAGGAGCAGTCAACAGGGTCCTATGATAGGAGGCACTGCGGGGGATGGGCTGTCTAGGTAGGGGTTGTCAGAGGCCTCTTGAGAGAGGTGTAAGAGGAGTCTTTTTTTATTATTAATTTTATTATGTTATGTTAATCCCCATACATTACATCATTAGTTCTAGATGAAGTGTTCCATGATTCATTGTTTGTGCATAACACCCAGTGCTCCATGCAGTACGTGCCCTCTTTAATACCCACCACCAGGCTAACCCATCCCCCCACACCCCTCCCCTCTAGAACCCTCAGTTTGTATCTCAGAGTCCATAGTCTCTCATTATTTGATTCCTCTCCGATTCCCCCCCACTTCATTTTTCCCTTCCTCCTATCTTCTTTTTTTTTTTTTTTTTTAACAAATAATGTATTATTTGTTTCAGAGGTACAGGTCTGTGATTCATCAGTCTTACACAATTCACAGCGCTCACCATGGCACATACCCTCCCCAATGTCTATCACCCAGCCACCCCATCCCTCCCACCCCACCCCCCACTCCAGCAGCCCTCAGTTTGTTTCCTGAGATTAAGAATTCCTCATATCAGTGAGATCATATGATACTTGTCTTTCATAAGAGGAGTCTTGAATAGGAATAATACATGGGCACAACCCCCTATGCAAAACTATTGGAGAAAGATATGTTCCAAGAAGAGAGGTTTTAGGCTTTAGAATACAGTGTGCACACCATATTGTAATAGAATTCTCAGTCGGGTATGGGCAGCACCTTATAATTTTATCAGTAGTTCCGCCGAAAATGCTGCTTTATCACACTTAGCAGGACACATAAACACCAACGGCCTCGTGTCTGTTCAGATCACATATTGCTGCTAAAAGAGTTTGTAATTGGCCTACATTTTTTCCACCTCTCAATGCAAGGTACTTTTTTAAGGGCTCACATACATTAGTGTATTTACTCTTCACCTCAGCTCTGCGAGGCAGGTGTGAGAGAACAGTTGCACATAGAGAGGTGGCCTGGGATCCTACAGCTCATCCCAGCTCCCGAGTCTGCCCTCTTGCCTGCCAGGCCACTAGCAAGTATAAAGGTCCTGCAGCGGGACTAAGCATGGGGTGTGTGGGGAACTGACTGGCTGGAGATGGCGAATACCCAGGAAATTGTATGGGATGTGGCAGGGGGCCTGACTGAGACCCATCCTGCAGGTTCTCCGTAGACTCCTCTGCAGGGCTGAGAATCCCAAGTACAGTACTGTTTTTTTTTGTTTGTTTTTACTGTTCCTGCTTGCTTGCTTTCATATGAATTAATCAGATTTATGTCTTCATAAATTCATGATGGCTGCCCCATAGGAGACAGATTGGAGGGGTGTAGAGGGGAAGCAGATGGACCAGTCACTCCTCCAGTCACACTATTATGAGCCCCGTGTTCTAATCTCTGCAGCCCCAGGAAACCCAAATGGCATCTTGAACACTTCAAATTTAAGCAGCGCCAGAAAGGGAAATGAGGATGTCTTCTTAGCCCCAAACTAGCCACAATTAATTAAAGAGCAAAATCAACCCAAAATTTGACTTGCCATCTACAATTTGGTTCCATATACACTTTCCCTGAGATATTCCCTCACAGAAATACATCAGTATTTTTTTCTTAACTTCACCACTGCCTTTATGCTGCTTTATGCCTTTTAGGTTTTTTGAGCCAGTTGTTGCTACTCAGTTGCACGTCCCTCCCAGGCCTTGATGATCTGCCTCACTTTATCATGATAACTAGAATGGACACTGTATTCTCCAGATTGCCAAGCACACTGGGAGTCTTGCCTCCCTGCGCTACCCACAGCCTTCAGCAGTATTTGGGAATGCTCAGCCTGGCAAATCCATTCGTGGGCTCTCTGAAAGGAAATTTTGTCTGATACTTCATTGCCATGCAGAGTTGAGATCATTAAATATCTAAACATGCAGTGCAGATCAAGGCATTTACAAGCCAGCACTTCATAATATTTCTTTTCACAGCGTCAGAAATACATCTCCCCAAACTACCGCCAATCACGTATTTGCTCTCTCCTTTCCTCAGATCTGTGCCGTCCGTTGCTGTGGCCACTGAGCCCTTGAAACTTGGCCAAGTCTGAAGTGAGATGTGCTATGAGTGCAAAATACACACCAATTTCAAAACTTAGTACCAAAAAAAAAAAAAAACCCACAACCAAAAACAAAAGAATACAAAATAGCTCCTTAATAACTTTTATATTGATCACATGTTAACATATAATATTTGTGGGAGATCATGTTAAATAATATTTTTATTAAAATTAATGTTACTTTTTACTTTTTAAATGTAGCTACAAACCATTCGAGGAGACAGAAAGGAGAGGAAGAAAAAAGAATGGAGGGGAGGGAATGGGAGGGGAAACAGAAGGAAAAACTAATTTTTTTCTTAATGCCATTATCTCTTTTCTCTGGTCTGGTCTTGATTCTAAGTTTCCAGAGTTCAGTGATATTTCTACAGTGCAGTCAGATAGCATCTTCATAATCTCAGTCTATGGAGTCATTTTATCTTTGAGAAAAAGAAAGAAGCTGTAATATGTCCTTTGATGAATCCTCTCAATACACTGTAAGTGCCCCCCAACCCCCACCACACCAAATCTCATTCAGACAGAGCCTGTCTCCTTGCCCCAAATGCTCCTGGGATGGATAGGAGACCTGCTCAGCTACCCTCAGGATTTTTAAAACTTGATCCTAATTGGTACAGGTAAAATGTCTCACCCTCAGCCCCCACTTAGCTGCAGCATGGTTCATTTGAAAATAATAAGAGAAGGGGAGAAGGTTCATCATTCTCTTCTTGCAATGACTTGTGAATTTATAGAAAATGAAGAATGCACAGGATTTTTCTCCTCGGAATAAGTCTGTTTCTGAATATCATTAAAGGCAAGTTTATTTTCATAACTTGCTAAGTTTTATAATATGCCTAGATATTATTTTATATCTTTATACAACTGTGTTATCAAGCTGGCCTCTGGTTAAACTGTTAAAATAAATGCTAATACACCATCTTTCAAGGCACCCTTAGAAAGGAAAGGAGTTACCTTGTGAAGGATATTTTATAAGATTTGTAAAATTGTAATGGGTTGACTGCCATTTGTAAATCAAGTGTACTTATCAAGTTACCTTATGCCACACACTCAAATGGAATCTGCCTCTTCCATTAGATTTCAGAATTGGCTCTATTACACTCATCAGACAACAGGCTTGTGGGTCTGAAAGGAGATCTGGACAAGTGTCTCCCTTTCTCGGCATTAGCTCTAAAGGGAGGGTTAATTGGGTTAGAATCCTTGAGGACTGCCATTTCCAACACTGCAACATCTAAAAGTAAATATTTACCTGATAACGTGCTATAAATTACTTCCTTCTCAGCTACGCAAAATGTCCTAGAGTTTATTGCTTTTGCTTTCCAACTCTGGAGAGCACTTGAAAAGTCATGGCTTAGGATTTTAAATAATCATCATGTGCTAGTGATGCAAAGCCACAAGGATGACTGTGTCTGCTCTTCTGTTTCCTCCACGGATTGTCCAGAATACAGTGGCTCAGCCTTCGCCTTTCATGGTATATGGTAAGTGCTGTGTGTTTTCTGGTTAGAAGCTCCTTCTAACCAGAGGCCTTAGAGCAAGGACGGTACATAGCCCATCGATCTTTTACTGAGTCCCAGGACTTGCTTAAGCCTCATGTAATAAATGCTGATGCTTGGCATCTGAGTTGATGAGTAGAGAATATTTCTGGATTATGAGAAGACATTTCCTTCATTCTCTTGGAGCCCAGGGCAGCAGAGCTCAGCATGACAGTGGGTCTCCCTGCCCTGGGGACTCCCGTGTCTCAGGGCCTGTCCTCCCACCCCGAGCAAGGAAATAAAGCCACCGCCCCCAGTGCCTATGCGAATGCAGCGTGTGTCTATGGAGAGAAAGGAAAAAGAGGATGGGAAGGTTGAAATGCAGAGAGAACTTCTCCAAGTAGCCAAAACTACGCCAGCTAGTGGCCACATGTGCTCTCCGGAGCCGGGTCCACTGTAGAAACACTCGGCTAGAGACTGGATGCTTGTGTCCCCTAAGATTCATATGTTGAGATCTAATCCCCAGTGTTATGGGATTTGGAGATGGAGCCTTTGGGAAGCGCTTGGATCATGAGAGCAGAGCCCTCATGAATGAGATTAGTGCCTTCATAAAAGGCACCCCAGAGGACCCCTTGCTCCTTCCACCAAGTGAAGTCACGGAGAAAAGATTGTTGTCGTAACGCAGGAGGTGGGCTCTCACCAGAACCCCACCATTTTGACACCTTGATCTTCCACCTGTCAGTCCCCAGAACTGTGAGACATTAAATTCTGTTGTTTATAAGCCACCCAGTCTAGAGTATTCTGTTATAGCAGCCTAAATGGATTAAGACACACACTAAATCTTGAAAAGGTTTTGTCTCACAAATAGATGTGCATCTATTGCTTGGACCTATTTGGGGCAAAGAACTGAATGAAGAGAAGGCCTGCCATTTTCCATCTGTGGCAAAGACTGCCGGCTTACTCTTTGCTCTCCATCCTGTCTCTTAGTCACAGAGCCCTGGACCAAGTGCCCACAAATAGCGTCCCACTATCCCCTCTGTGATACAGTTAGATACAACCATCTACATTATTGACTATCCATCCCTTCTTGCAACAGGATTCTATAACGCTATTCCTTTGACCCGTGAGTTGTGCCTTGCCTTAGTTCAGGCTGCTATAACAAAATACCACACATTGGGTGGCTTTTAAACAACAGAAATCTTTTTCTCACACTTCTGGAGGCTGGCAGTCTGAGATCAAGGTACCAGCATGGGCAGATTCTGGTGAGGGTCCTCTTCTAGTCTACAGACTGCCCTCTCCGTCTTGTGTCCTCACACAGCAGAGAGAGAAATCTGGTCCCTTCATTGCCTTATAATCCCATTCATGAGGGCTTCATCCTCAGGACCTATTACTCCAAAGGCCCCACCTCAAAATATAATGGAGATTAGATTTCAACATATGGATTTGGTAGGGGGACAGAACATTCAGTCTGTAACATGCCTCCTCTTTCCATTCCATAGACACTTTCCATTCCATAGACAAAGCATTTATCCTTACAACTTGCTTTGGCAATAGCATGAAAGCAGATATGATGGACCCCCATCCAAGCAAAACTTTTAAGAGCCCTTGTAGTTTTCCAACAGTGCTCTTGCTCTTTTCCTTCTCCTTCAAGAAAAGCATGGCCCATATCTAGTCCACTCCTTCAGCCTCCTGGGATAAAGACATGTGGGAGTAGGAGTTGAACCAGCATTGACCTTCAGTCAACATAATATATAAACAAGAAATAAACTTTTGTCCTTCTAAACCATTAAGATTTGTAGGCTCACTTATTACCATAGGACAGCTGACAAATGAACAAACTGAATAAGGAAACCTGGAAGGAACATTAGTGGCCTCAGAATATTTTGAAATGATATCACATCTGTAAACAAGATTAGACTATGATAAAAATGAATAATCAAGGATTTAAGAAGTATATAAAATTAAAATCTCGGGACGCTTGGGTGGCTCAGTCATTAAGCATCTGCCTTCGGCTCAGGTCATGATCCCAGGGTCCTGGGATCCAGCCCAGCATCGGGCTCCCTGCTCGGCAGGAAGCCTGCTTCTCCCTCTCCCACTCCCCCTGCTTGTGTTCCCTCTCTTGCTGTGTCTCTGTCAAATAAATAAATAAAATCTTTAAAAAAAATTAAAATCTCATCTGAAATAAATTTATTGGGTGGGCTGTATAATGAAGTCGGCATCATGAAGACTAACTAGGTGATCTAGAACAGGGCTTCTCAACCTTATTGCGCTTACTGGTCACCTGGGGATTTTGTTGAAAAGCAGACTCTGATTTAGCACGCCTTCAGATGAGGACTGAGAAATTGTATTTCTAACAAATTTCCAGGGGATTTGGATGCTGTTGGTCCAGGATTCAGAATTTGAGAACCACTGTTCTAGATCCTTGCTATTCAAAGTGTGGGCCAAAGACTAAGAGCTTTATCACCTGGCAGCTTGTTAGAAGTGCCATGCAGATCCTCCTATGGAGTAGCAAGGATAAATAAGAGATCTCTCAAATTGTGGTCCCCATCCAGTAGCATCAGAGTCACCTGGGAATTTGCTAGAAATGTCATTTCTTGACCCCTACCCCAAAACTACTGAATCTAAACTCTAGGGACGGGATCTATCGCTTTATTTTTTAATAAGCCCTCCCAAGTGATTCTGACGCACACAAAAAATTTGAGAACTACTGATTGAGAAATAATAGCAGTGTCTCCCAGAACATATAACAAAAAGAAAGGAGAAAAAAAAGAAGAGATAAGAAAGTGTGAGGGGTGCCTGGGTGGCTCAGTTGGTTGGGCGACTGCCTTCGGCTCAGGTCATGGTCCTGGAGTCCCGGGACCCCTGCTCAGCGGGGAGTCTGCTTCGGGCTCCCTGCTCAGCGGGGAGTCTGCTTCTCCCTCTGACCCTCCCCCCTCTCATGCTCTCTCTATCTCATTCTCTCTCTCAAATAAATAAATAAAATCTTAAAAAAAAAAAGTGTGAGAAAGAAAAAGTTAAAACAGATGTTAGATTGCCAAAAGAAGTCATAAAGGCTGAGAAGAGATTCAGTGAAGGTGGGAAGGAAGAACTTTTCAGATCAATTGACTCATTAAATGCCAAGCAGAATGAATAAAGAAAACCACATCCAGAATGTTCAAAGAGAGAGTTCTAAATCGTCCATATAGAAAACATTTTTTGTCCCATAAATCCCAGACAATTCATTTCCTTTTTTCATTTACAAACTCTGCAATTGATATTGGTGCTTTTAATGTCCTGCTCCAAAGGAGCAATATGGGGGGTGAGGGTGGGCTGTTGCCTGGGTGGCTCAGTTGGTTAAACATCTGCCTTAGGCTCAGGTAGGTCATGATTTCAGAGTCCTGGGACAGAGCCAGGGCCCCTGGGCTTCCTGCTCAGCGGGGAGTCTGCTTCTCCCTCTCCCTCTGCCCCTACCCCCCGCTTGTTCGCATGCTCTCTCTCTCACACTGTGTCTCTCTCAAATAAATAAAAATTTTTTTAAATGAGCAATATAGAATTAAAGTAAGTAGAGATTAAATTCTCAATTTCCCTCCCATGTACCCTTCAAATTACTTCTAAAACCTGTTTGGCAAATTATTTGGTAATTTCATATTTACCGGAGAACACTGGAACAAAACATGCATGATTTCAGATAAAAGTTACAGCTAACTTATTTTTTGTTGTTGTTCATGAGGCAAAAGTGCTTAAATTAAATGGTATTTGAGTTTTGTTACCTTTTAAATGTATCAACTTGATTTTTTTAAATGGAAGTCATTTTAATTGGTGGTTGTTAGAAAGCAGTCAATCTACCTATAATTTGTTTAGCAGCTTTGAGTCTAGTAATATAAATATTAAACTATGTAATTAAGTTAATATCAAACAAATGTATAGTAAAAAATACTATAAGATTTTAGACAGTAAATTTGTTTCTGAAGGATTTTGTCTTGACAAATTGGAGAAACTGAACATATGTTTCATTAGTAGAGGGGAAAAGTTACATATATACAAGGAATTTCCATGACCTTGTTGTGATTTAATGATCAGCTACCTGTTGAGCATTTCTTAGGAGCCTAACAGGCTCTGAGGCAGCAACAGTAAAGTTGGCCACTGGATATACCCTTTTGGAGCTTATATTCTGCTGTTGAAAGCGGGCAGGGAACAAGCAAAGGGATGAAGTCATTACAGTGGTGATGTGTGCTACAGAGGAAAAGAACAAGGTGCTGGGGTTATCCTTACAAAGGGTGCTAGGGACCCTTGCAGAGGTAGGGACCCAACGAATAATAGAAGCTGCCATCCATGCAAAGTGAGGGAGGAGGGAAGTCGTGGCAGAGGGAAGAACCAACAGAAAAGTCCTCACAGAAGGAAGACTTCACGGTGTCCTAGGAAGGCAAGGGGGAGGCACAGCATGAGGTTAGAAAACTAAGCGGGGGCCAGGTATGTTCAGGCCTGACAGCTGTGATAAAAAGTCATGAAGACCCGTGGAGTCTTAGGCAGGAAGTGGTGTTAATTTTTGTTTTAAAAGTATCACTTGCACATTTATTAGGATGATGATTATTTTTAAAAAGAACAAACGTACACGTGTTGGCAAGGATGTGGAGAAACGGGAACCCTAGAGCAGTGCTAGTGAGCTGCTGTAGAAAACGGTATGGTGCTTCCCGGAAAACTCAAAGCAGAATTATCATATGATGCAGCAATTCTGCTTCTGGGTATATACTCAAAAGAATTGAAAGCAGGGACTCAAAGAGCTGTTTGTCAACCAACGTTGATAGCAGCAGCACTAGTCACAATAGCCAAAACATGGAAACAACCCAAATGCCCATCAACAGATGAATGGATAAACAGACTGTGGTATATACACATACAGTGGAATAGTATTCAGCCTTAAAAAGGAAGGTAATTACACAGCTATGATGTGTATGGAACTTAAAGACATTGTGCTAAATGAAATAAGCCAGACACCAAAGTTCTGCTTGTATGAGGGACCTAGAGTCGTCAAATTCATAGAGACAGTGAATAGACTAGTGATTACCAAGGACTGAAGGGCAGGAGGAAAAGGGAATTAGTGTTTAATGGTATAGAGCTTCAATTTATGATGATAAAAATTCTGGAGATGGACGGTGGTGATGATTGCACCACAATGTGAATGTACTTAACGGCACTGAATTAATACACGTGCAAATGGTGAAGATGGTTAGTCTGGCAAGTTTTTGGTTATGTATATTTTACAATTTTAAAAAACGCTAGAAACCTTAAAAAATACCTATCACTTCTGCTGTTGTGTGAAGAATGGACTCAAGCAGGACAATCATGTAAGTGGAAAGACCAGTTGGAAGACTGTAGCAGCAGTTGAAGTGAAAGACAATGGCAGCTTGGACTAGAGAGGGCAAGTCAGCCTTCCCACGGGTGACATCATCTTAATAACTGATCTGGAACAAGAGTATGAAACAAGTATGTTCTACAGCCACAAGTAGGTTGAGCAAGAATACTTACATTCCTATCCCAAGCAGTTCCACTTTGAGTCAATTTAACTGTTTTTAAACTAATGCTCTTCAGGGTTGTGGATGTGGGTGTGGATGTGGGTGCATGCTTGCATGCACTTTGCATGCATGCATTTTCCCACACTCTAAAAAGTGGGAAAATCCTCATCTAAGTCTACCTGTACTGTTAACTCAGATTTCCAGCTATTTTTGATGTAAATGATACTTTAAAATCACAAAGAAATTGGATTAAAATACAGGCCACATCAACACTTTTTTAACAATTTTTTAGATTTCATAAATTTTAGTGGTTCTTGGCTAATCATTGTTTCTTGTATTTCATTTCTTGGATTAATTTTTCTTCTTGCTAGAGCACATCGGTTAATGTTATTTTCAAAAGGGAATTTTTTTCAATGCTTAACATTCCAAGAAATCACATGTCTTCAGGATGTGGTTTTATTCTTACATTTAGCTGGGTATAGAATTCCGAGTTTTAAATTATTTTTCCTGAGATTTTGAAGATAATTAGTTCATTTTCTTCTTGCTTCTAGCATTATGTTGTGTGCAAGTACCCTGGTTTTTGTCCCAAAGTATTTATTTTTATTTTTTATTTTTTATTTTTTTAATTTAAATTCAAGTTAATTAACATATAGGGTGGTATTGGTTTCAGGAGTAGAATTTAGTGATTTATCACTTATATAAACAACCAGTGCTTATCCCGTGTCTTCCTTAAGACCCATCACCCAATTAGCCCATCCCTCCAACTACCTCCCCTCCAGCAACATTCAGTTTGTTCTCTATATTTAAGAATCTCTTATGATTTGCCTCCCTCTCCGTTTTTATCTTATTTTGTTTTTCCTTCCCTTCCCCTATGTTTATCTGTTTTGTTTCTTAAATTCCACATACGAGTGAAATCATGTATTTGTCTTTCTCTAACTTACTATGCTTAGCTACTTCCATCCATGTTGTTGCAAATGGCAAGATTTGATTCTTTTTGATTGCTGAGTAATATTCCATTGCATATATATGCCACTTCTTCTTTATCTATTCATCAATCGATAGACATTTGGGCTCTTTCCATAATATAGCTACTGTTGATAGTGCTTCTATAAACATTGGAGTGCATGCGCCACTTCGAATCAGCATTTTTATATCCTTCGGATAAATACCTAGTAATGCAATTGTTGGGTGGTAAGGCAGTTCTATTCTTAACTCGTTGAGGAACCTCTATACTATTTTCCAGAGTCGCTACACCAGTTTGCATTCCCACCAACAGTGCAAGAGGGTTCCCCTTTCTCTGCATCCTCACTAATGTCTGTTGTTTCCTGAGTTAATTTTACCCATTCTTACAGGTGTGAGGTGATATCTCATCCTGGTTTTGATTTGTATTTCCCTGATGCTGAGAGACGCTGAGCATCTTTTCATGTGTCTGTTAATCATCTGACTGTCTTCTTTGGAAAAATGTCTATTCATGTCTTCTGCCCTTTTCTTAACTGGATTATTTGTTCTTTGGGTGTTACGTTTGATAATTTCTTTATAGATTTTGGACACTAACTCTTTATCCAATATGTCATTGCAAATATCTTCTCCCATTCCATTGGTTGCCCTTTAGTTTTGTTGATTGTTTCCTTCACTGTGCAGAAGCTTTTTATCTTGATGAGGTCCCAATGGTTCACTTTTGCTTTTGTTTCCCTTGCCTCCAGAGACGTGTCTAGTAAGAAGTTGCTGCAGCTGAGGTCAGAGGTTGTTGCTACCTGCTTTTTCCATTAGGATTTTGATGATTTCCTGTCTTGCATTTAGATCTTTCACCCATTTTGAATTTATTTTTATGTATGGTGTAAGACATCCAGTTTCATTCTTCGGCATGTCACTGTCCATCTTTCCCAGAAATATTTGTTGAAGAGACTGTCTTTTTTCCATTGGATATTCTTTCCTGCTTTGTCAAAGATTAGTTAGCCATACAGTTGTGGGCTCATTTCTGGGTTCTCTATTCTGTTCCATTGATCTATGTATCTGTGTTTGTGCCAGTACCATATTGTCTTGTTGATTACAGCTTTATAACACAGCTTGAAGTCCAGAATCGTGATGCCTCCCACTTTGCCTTTCTTTTTCAACATTACTTTGGCTATTTGGGGCCTTTTCTGATTCCATACAAATTTTAGAATTGTTTGTTCTAGCACTGTGAAAAATGCTGGTGTTATTTTGATTGGGATTGTGCTGAATGTGTAGATTGCTTTAGGTAGTATAGACACTTTAACAATATTTGTTCTTCCTATCCAAAGGCATGGAATATTTTTCCATTTCTTTGTGTCTTCTTCAATTTCTTGGAGTGTCCTATAGTTTTCAGTGTACAATCTTTTACCTCTTTGTTTAGGTTTATTCCTAGGTATCTTATGATTTTTGGTGCTGTTGTAAATGGGATCGATTCCTTGATTTCTCTTTCTGTTGCTTCATTATTGGTGTATAGAAATGCTACAGATTTCTGTACATTTATTTTATATCCTGCAACTTTGCTGAATTCATGTATCAGTTCCAGGAATTTTTTGATGGAGTCTTTCAGGTTTTCCACATGGAGTATCATGTTGTCTGTGAAGAGCAAAAGTTTGACTTCTTCCTTGCTGATTTGGATGCCTTTTATTTTTTTGTTGTTGTCTGATTGCTGAGGCTAACACTTCCTGTACTATGTTGAACAACAGTGGTGAGAGCAGACATCCCTGTCATGTTTCTGCAGGCCCTATCAATTCTAAGCTTTTAAATAACAGATATTGGAATAATCATGAAGACTGAGTTCTTTTTATTTCAATAAATACTAACATTAACTGGTTTCTGTGAATTTTATCCAATAAATATTTTATAGCATAAGTGAATAGACTTCTTATTCAACCCGTATAACCTACACACATGGGGAAAAAAGGTTATAATCATTTAAAATGTTTTTTTGTGCAAAAGGTTCTCAACACAGCACATCTGGAAATATGCTAATCTCTTTCCAGATATATTTCTTTTTATTGTTATTATTTTATTTTATTATTTATATATATATATTTTAAGAAAGAGGGAAGGGGAAGAAGCAGAGAGAGAGAGAATCTTAAGCAGGCTCCACACCCAGCACAGAGCCTGATGCGGAGCTCGATTCCACAAATCTAAGATCATGACCTGAGCCAAAATCAAGAGTCAGATGCTTAAACAGCTGAGCCACCCAGGTGCCCCAGATATATTTCTTTTTAAATTTCAGGTTAAGTTCCTTTAATTTCTGCAGCAGGAACCAGTCATGGACATCTTGGAAAGATGTGAAAGCAGTTTCTATACCAAGATTCAGGTCTGTATTTCAAAGTGATATGTGACATAATGAAAACCTATAGAAGGATTTTTTTTCAAGGTGATGTTTGGCAGACTAAGGACAAAGTGCAAAATGACTAATTTTTGATACCTAAGTGCAATATTTGAATATCCTTTTTCTATCCTTATGACCTGTTTAAGAGTTATGTCTTTGTTGTAAATGAAGGCTTGACTTAAGAACACTTTTTAGTCTTTACTTTGGCTTTTCTCTCCTCCCTTTACAACTTATGAAAACTTGGAACTGTATTACTTGGTGAAAATTTTCAGAATGTATTATTTAATTCTGTCTGCTCTAAAAGGAACATTAGAAAACAATTCCCACTGGCACATGAACAAATAGCTTCCATTTGTGAAACAATGCCCTTCTGGTTTTTAACTCTCTGACTTCCTGAAAGTTATTTCCAAGGAAACAAACTGTAAATGTGGCATTCTATTTGTTCGGATTGAATTGCTACTTCCTAATGAATCAATGTTCAGAAATTTTTACATCTTGCTCAGCAGCCAAAGTTCTGCAAACTGTCCATGTAACAGCGGCAGAAAACAAGAAGACAAAGAAGAAAAGGGCCCCACAAATCCTCTGTGGACCACTGCGTAACCTTGGATGATGCATCAGGAAAATCTTGCCTCTAATTGGAAGCATACACACATTTAATGCTTTTGCCAGCTGGGAAATTGAAGCTTTTCAAATCTGCATAGAAAAATGTACTACATGACTTTCAGTAGAGGGGTTTCAAACACTGAGGTTTTCACATGGCTACTTCTACATAGCAAATAGCGTGCTAAATTAATAGTTTTTAAGAGCTCTAAAATGAGACAAACTAGAAGTACTGTTGTCAAGGTAACATTTTTTTCTTTTTTGAGAGAAAAGCAGTTCACTTCATTATAAACTTTGTAACAGGAGAACCAGGAGTGGAATTTTATTTTTCTTTTATTTACTTGGGTTTCCAAATTAAACCGTATCACAGCTTTCAATTCCACTGACCTGACCCACTAAGTACACTCTATACTAGTAGTGTATCTTCAAAGAGCTCCTACTTAAGAAACTGTGTTCTCAATGAATCAGAAGCACAGGTATTTTAGTCTTAAATATATATATCTGAAAATTGCTTTTAAAATCGTATAATTTAGAAGACAAGGTAAGGGAAATTTTTATATTAATTTTAAAGCCAGTAAACCGTTATTTTAGTTTTCTATAAGAACATAATGTGAAAATCATGGACTCTATAGTTCATGTTAGCAGAGGGAAAGGCCAACTATTGAGACATCACAGTTCAGGAAAGCACTTTGTATTTTGGCACTGATGCACATTTAATAAGTAAAACTAGCTGGATCAAAGCACAAATTAAATAGCCACATACATGTCCATAATAGTCTTTCACAGGTTTTCCAATGAAGAAAAAATAAGAATTGCTATTTTGCTCTTATGAAAGACATACAAATGTTGGACTCCAATGTGCCTCAAACTTTTGTTTGCACATGAATGTCCTAGGGATCAAAATACCGATATGAATGCATTTGGTTCCACATGGAGCCTGAGAATATGCATTTCTAAAAACCTTTCAGGGCATCCTGCCCACCACAGTTTACTAAATGCTCTGCTTTACTGTCTACACCATGTACTTATTTTGACACAAAAGATCCTCACCAACCACTGTTAAGGGAAGCCTCCAGATTTCTAACCAATACATATTGTATGGTACCATTGGGGGTGGGGGAGCATTTCTATGTGCCAAGAAGATAAAAAAAAAAAAAAAAAAAAAAAAAAAAAACCTGCTATTTAAAATAACTGGTCAGAGCTATTTTTGCCTACCAGATACATGGCATGATTCCTCTTCAGACTAAAATACCTGTTGTTTAGGAAAGACATCTCAGTAGCCTTGAGTTTGGAAACTGAGACCCTCCAGAAAAGGATCTGGAAAGAACCATTAAAACAGACAGAAAATTAACTTGCTCCCTCTAGGAAACTCACAGGAGTGGGCACAGTTGGAGAATTGAGTGAGGAGAGGCATTGGTTGAAAGAGAGAGACAGCCTCAGCCCAGAAAAGCAGCAGATGACTTACACTCTCAGATAGCAAGGCGTCTTCAGGATGAAGTAGCTACAGGCTTTCCAAAACTGGAGATGTGTTAAGCATGTGCTTTTCTGTAGCATTTTCCAGACTGTCCCTGCCCTGCCCTGGAAAGGAGAGCACAGAATCAAGGATAAGGGGCTGTGTCCCACATTTGAGTCTACACAAGAAACTAGACACAAGGGAGATGGAGACAGCAATGGAAGCAGGAAATTGAAGCAAGATGTAACCAGGAGAACTGTTTGCCCAACCCGAGAATCCCTAGAAAAACTGACAAAGAAAATAAGTTTTCCAACGTAAAGGAGCAGTCCTGGTGTAAATTGAATCTTAAATTTACAGGATAAAATGATTCCCCCCAATTTTAGGACTTGGGGCCATGTAAAAAACTGATATCTATGCTATGTAGACAGAGAAAAGGTCTAGAAAAATACATACCAAAACGTTAACTATGTTTATTTTTGAGTGAAGGGATTATGATGACTATTTTTTTTTGCTTACCTATATTTTCTAATTTAAAAAATATTACTTAAGAATTGAAAAAAAAACCATTTTCAAAATTACACACACACGTACATAATGATACCACTTTCCAAGATAAGTGATACTTAAGCTGAGATCTAAAGAATGAATACGCATTAGGCAGATTAGGAGTGGTAGTGGGAGGGAGGGCTTTCCTGTGCTAAGGCCTTGGGACAGGCCTGCATTGGTAGAGTTAAAAGATGGTGTGGCCAGAGTGGATGAGAAGGAGAATGACCCAGGCTGAGACTAGACCTGCAGTCATAAGACAGAGCGTGCCAAGCTTTGGAAGCCAGAGAAAGCAGTGTGCTTTTCTTCTGAGTGCAATAACAAGTCATTGAAAGGTTTCAAGCAGGCAGTGACATGATCTGATTTATGTTTTAAAAATATCAGGGTAGGTAGGAGAATGGATGAGAGTAAGAGAGCTGGACGAGTGTGGAAGATAGGTGTCTGTTAGGAGTTCTTTGCAGTACCCCCCGCCCCCAACCTCAGACAACACAGGACAGCAGCTTTGACTACAGGAATGGAGTTAAAACTGATAGGTCCTCTTTGGAGAAAGGTCTGTTCATCTCTTCTGCCCATCTCTTGACTAGATTATTTGTTTTGTGTGTGTGTGTGTTGAGTTTGATAAGTTCTTTATAGATCTTGGATACTAGCCCTTTATCTGATATATCATTTGCAAATATCTTCTCCCATTCTATAGGTTGTCTTTTAGTTTTGTTGATTGTTTCCTTTGCTGTGCAAAAGCTTTTTATCTTGATGAGGTCCCAATAGTTCTTTTTTTTGCTTTTGTTTCCCTTGCCTCTGGACACATATCTAGCAAGAAGTTGCTGTGGCCGAGGTCGAAGAGGTTGCTGCCTGTGTTCTCCTCTAGGATTTTGATGGATTCCTGTCTCACATTTAGGTCTTTCATCCATTTTGAGTTTATCTTTGTGTATGGTGTAAAAAAATGGTCCAGTTTCATTCTTCTACATGTGGCTGTCCAATTTTCCCAGCACCATTTATTGAAGAGACTGTAGTTTTTCCATTGGCTATTCTTGTCTGCTTTGTCAAAGATTAGTTGACCACAGAGTTGAGAGTCCATTTCTGGGTTCTCTATTCTTTTCCATTGATCTAGGCGTCTGTTTTGGGGCAAGTATTATACTGTCTTGATGATTAGAGCTTTGTCTGGCATTGTGATGGCCCCAGCTTTGGTTTTCTTTTTCAACATTCCTCTGGCTATTCGGGGTCTTTTCTGGCTCCATACAAATTTTAGGATTTGTTCCAGCTCTATGAAAAATGTTGATGGTATTTTGATAGGGATTGCATTGAATGTGTAGATTGCTCTGGGTAGCATAGACATTTTAATATTTATTCTTCCAATCCATGAGCATAGAATGTTTTTTCCATTTCTTTGTATCTTCCTCAATATCTTTCGTAAGTGTTCTGTAGTTCTTGGAGTACAGATCCTTTACCTCTTTGGTTAGGTTTATTCCTAGGCATCTTATGGTTTGGGGTACAACTGTAAATGGGATCAATTCTGTAATTTCTCCTTCTTCTGTCTCATTGTTAGTGTATAGAAATGCAACTGATTTCTGTGCACTGATTTTACATCTTGCCACATAACTGATTCCTGTATGAGTTCTAGCAATTTTGGGGTGGAGTTTTTTGGGTTTTCCACATAACGTATCATGTCATCTGCGAAGAGTGAGAGTTTGACTTCTTCTTTGCCAATATGAATGCCTTTTATTTATCCAAAGAAGACATACAAATGGCCAAAAGACACATGATAAAATGCTCCACATCACTTGACATTAGAGAAATACAAAGCAAAACCACAATGAGATACCACCTCACACCAGTCAGAATGGCTAAAATTAACAAGACAGAAAACAACAGGAGAGGATGCAGGAGATGTGGAGAAAAGGGAACTCTTTTACACCGCTGGTGGGAATGCAAGCTGGTACAGCCACTCTGGAAAACAGTATGGAGCTACCCTACACCCCAGTAATTGCATTAATAGGTATTTACCACAAAGATACAAATGTAGTGATCTGAAGGGGCAACTGCACCCCAATGTTCATAGCAGCAATGTCTGCAATAGCCAAACTGTTGAAAGAGCTGATATGTCCACTGACAGATGAATGGATAAAGAAGATGTGGTGTATATATACAATGGAATATTACTCAGCCATCAGAAAGGATGAATACTTACCATTTACATCGATGTGGATGGAACTGGAGGGTATTATGCTAAGCAAAATAAGTCAATCAGAGAAAGACAATTATTATATGGTTTCACTCATATGTAGAATATAAGAAACAGGGCAGATGACTGTAGGGGAAGGGAGGGAAAACAGAATGGGAAGTCATTAGAGAGGAAGAAGAATGATGAGAGACTCTTAACTACAGGAAACAAACTGAAGGTTGCTAGAGGGGAGGTGGGTGGGGGGATAGGGTAATCGGGTGATGGGCACTGAGGGCACGTGATGTGGTGAGCACTGGGTGTTATACACAACTGAAATTATTGAACACTACATCTGAAACTAATGGTGTACTATAAGTTGGCTAATTGAATTTAAATTTAAAAACTGATAGGTCTTAGAGACAGATGGTCTGAGAAATGGGGAATTATAAAATATAAACAAACAAAACAAAAACAATAAAGTCTCTAAGTTTAGAATCTGAGCAATTAAGTGGGTGGAGGAGCCATTTTCTGAGTTGAACACTAGGGAGAAGAAATGGGTTTTGGAAGAAAAAGCAAAAAAAAAATTTTTTTAGACATTTTTTTAAAGATCTATTTATTTATTTATTTTAGAGAGACAGAGAAAGAGAGTGTGCACGTGCTCATGCATGCAAGCATGGGAGAGGGGCATAGGGAGAGGGAGAGAATCCCAAGCACTCTACCCACTGAGCAGGGAGCCCAACACAGGTCTCAATCTCAGGACTCTGTGCTCTGCGATCATGACCCAAGCTGAAATCAAGAGTTGGCCTCTTAACCGACTGAGCTATGAAGGCACCCCTAGACATGTTAAGTTTAAAGTGCCTGCACAATATCCAAAGAAAGATGATTAGTAGAAGGTTTGATAAACAAGAAGTCATGGATGAACTGGGAGCCATCGGTATCTAGGTAGGGAGGATATATAACTTATCATCCAAACTAGGACACTTTTGAGAGTAAAAGGGAATAAATTAATTTTGCTGAGGATGCTAGAGGGGAGAGGGTTGGAGGGATGGGCAAAGCAGGTAAGTGGAGTAGGAGGTACAGGCTTCCCTTCTTATGGAATGAATAAGTCATGGGAATAAAAGGCACAGCATAGGGAATATAGTCAATGATATTGTAATAGGTTATATAGTGACAGATGGTAGCACAGAGGAAAAAGAACCAAAATATAGACAGAAAGAAGAAATCCAAGAGACTGTAGTGACATGGAAGCCAAAAGAAAGAATTTTAACAAGGAGGGAATGCTCAGCTGGGTCAAATATACCTAACCACAGCTCTAATAAGACTTCAGAGAAATGTCCATTGGATTTGGCAACATGAAAATCACTGATAACCTCAGCAAAAGCAGTCTGGGTGCAGAAGCCAGAGAGATTAAGTTGAAGAGTGAGTACACATTGAAGAAGTAGACAGTGTGTATATACTCTTAGAAGAGTCTTGCCTGGAAAGGAGAACCCAGAGATCTGCCAGGAGTCACAAGAGAATGTGGGGTAAGGATAGGAACAGGTGAATTTAGCATAAGAGGCCCTAGAGCATGTTTGAATGATAATGAAAATAATCCAGGAGAAACTCTTCCTTCTAATAGAATAAATCTGCTAGAGTGATCATAGTAGTATTGTTCACAGTAGGAATAACCTGGAAATAACCCAAATATCCATCCACAGGGGAAAACATGAATACAGGATGGTATAGTCACACAATGGAATATCACACAGCAGTAAAAATGAATGAACTACAGTAACACACAATGGTATGGATGGTCTTGGCAATGTAAGTGGAAAGTAAATTGCAAACAGCTACATCTATTATGATACTCTTATAGAGTTAAAAATGTATTTTTTAGGATTCTAAATAGATAAAATTGGGAGAAAAGGAAAAATGATGAACATAGTATTTTGGATGATGGTCATCTTGGGTCAAGGAGACAGAGTGATGGGAAGATGGAATGAAACCTGGGATTAAGATGAAGATTATAACACCTCCCCAGCTTCTATTTCAAGTGGTGGGTTCATAGATGTTTACTACATTGTGAAAAATAAAAATAACTAGATGCTAAAAAAAATCCATGAATAGATCTGTGTTGGGAGTATGTCATGAATTCTATTCATGATTAATCTAGGTCTGTGTACCTGAGGTCCAATGGCCAGGGTGGGCATTTGGGGGAGGTTGATCTACAATGATCTTGATATCATCAGAGAATACTTACATGGATCCCACTGCTACCTCTAATATAATGGTTGAAGCAGAAGAAAGGAGACTGTGGCAAAGACCAAAGCAAAAGCTAACGAGAAAAGTCTTCTGCTTACAAACAAGACAGTTCAAGGCATTTTCTGTAGAGAGCAGAGAGATGCTGTGTCATCTTCAATTCTGATGTTGCCTCCTACCTCTCTTTCTGAGCATCAGAGAATATTCAGTCCACCAATATGAGCTGTTTGGGGACTGTTTTCCAAATCTACTATTATTGCTTCAATTACAGCAGCCACTTGATTGTCTCATGTATGGTGAAATGTTCTTACTAAAGTAACTTTATCCATGATATTTCTATTGATATTAAACAATATACCTGTCATTATAACACACTCCCATGATTTCTGATCATGCATTAATAGCGGAGTCTTCAAAAGCCTACTTGGCAGTATTATGGAAACTACATTTTGCCCCGTTGAACACTCTATTTTCATTTCTCCCTAGATGGGCTACTTTATTAATTATTTTTAATGATTTCAGGCTATGTCTTTCACGTGTCAAGATCGAATTGCATTTTAAGAACATCTCCTGAACTTTTTGTAACTCCTCCCCAATTTTTGATCATCTGCAGACTCATTCCATTAGAGTACTTTCCCATTTCACTTCTGAATGCTTCAGAAACATATGTGGGAGAAACTGAAACAGACACTCAACAGTAAGCAAGTCAGAACTTTGTTAAAGACAAAAGCAAATACGGTAGAACGGCCTCAAATGACTCATTTCTCACTGCTTGGTTAGCAGCTGCAACACACGCTTTTAAGAAAATTCACAGTAGCTTGGTTTCATTCTGTCTTCACAACGACTCGGAAACACTCTTCAGGATGCGGAGGGAGGGAATCGCTGATTTCCTAGGGGTTATATTAGCCAAATGTTTGCCCTGGAAACAGATTTGGCCCCTTTCTCTCTTCTGGGAATTGCACTTCTAAAGAGAATTCAGGGCCATGCAATGCAGGGCTTTACTCAGCATCAGCAGTACTATCACTGTTCAAACTAGACATCGGACTACACAGCATTCTCGGAGTAAGACAGGACAGCTGTCAGCCAGATTTTCAACTCTTCTTCTGGATTTTGATAAATTCAATGATTTGTTAATGTATTCATCTCTTCATCTATTTAAATGATTATAGAGTCTAGTATGCATTTAGTCTATTATGGGATAAAGGCTAGAAAATCCAAGTTAGCTGACTAAACCATGCAGATCTCATGGTGGTTCCCCGCCTCCCATATTTCACTGTTGCCTTCCTCCCTTGGAACAGAGACGCAATGATCTTGCCAGCCAAGACTTGTGATTTGAAAGATCCAGTGTTTTGAAACTTAAAGGCTGAGCCTTAAAGGAAATGAGGCTCAGAGTTCCTGCCATAACAAAAGATTGGAAGGAGACTAGAGAAAAGCCAGACCACGCCGCCTCCACAGAAAGTCTGTTCACACTCTGAGCAGGACTTCTAGACAGGGGGAAAGAAAAGTTTAGATGCTGTGGCCTGCCCTACCCCGGCTGAGTTCAAGATAAACCCCTTACCTGTTTCTACCTTGATATCCTCAGTAGCAATCAGATGCGCTTACTGGCTAGTTGTAAAGTTCTGTTACAATGTTAATTACAAAACCAGCAGATGATGACACATTAGAAGCAAATTAATAAACTTTAGAAGCAAATTAATAATCACTTATTCAAACAGTATTTATTGAGCAGCTATTTTGTGCTAGAGCTATGTACACATACTGTACTATGTACTAGAAACAAAAAAAAAAAGAAAAATGCACAAAACTCCTATTTTCCTTATGCCTGAGATCACCCTGCAACCAGAAAACAAGATGCCTAAGGATGAAAAATGTGTCCAGCTGGAGCTAGCCGAAGGAAAGAACAGAAGCAGCCCACGCCATGTTGATTCCACAGAGTGGATGAAAGTTCCTCTGAGCTTCCTGCCTCCAGGCTTCTTGTTATATGAGATACTCAAATGTTCTTTGCTTAAGCCATGCTTGGTAGGTTTTCTGTTTTGGTGGCAGAAAGCATCCTAAGAGATATTCACCCCCTCCACCATTGGCTGCCCCAAGACCCATTCTCACTCTTGGCTTATCAGGTACAAACCATACTCTGATGGTATTCATACGAAGTGTTACTGTGCCCCTTTCCACTTGCCTCTGCCCCAAATCTATCCTCAGTGGGCTCTGGCAACCAGCTTAGAACCCCCAATGCCAGTGTGACAGTGTCCTTACTTTTGCCCCCCCAAGGCATTCTTGCCTGACAAGAGTCTACTTTCAATTCTTTATCTAACTTCCTAAATATATTGGAACTATTTTCCTCACAACATTTTAAACCACAAAATAGAAGATGACATAATCAATGTAAAAAGGTTCGCTTCACATAAAATTATTTTGTTAGTTATTTTAAAGTTAGAGTCTAGAGCAGGAATATTTGACAAGTGTATAATCTTGTCGCAATGCTGAGTGTATAATAATAAAACTAGAAAATGCCAATAGACTTTGGCCAGAATGGGATTACTATTTGGGATGGATTCCCTTATCTCACCTTGCTCTCCTCCAATCCACACTACAGTCAAAATTATCTTTTTTTAAAATGCATATCTGGCAAGTGACCATATGAATATGTAACCATAAATTCAGACAGACAGGAAATATCATGTTTCTTTAAATCAGCTTACATTTCATCCTGAGCCCACAGACATATTGTGAAGAAATTCCATCTCAGTCATGGAATGTGGCCCCCCTTCTTCTGAAAAGACCTTGCAGGACTGAAGCTTCTTTGGTCTTCAGCCAACAAGGCTCACTGCTGAAATTATCCTCAAAGCCAAGAGAGGGCCAAGAAAAAAAGCAGCAGGGTTTTTTTTTTTTTTTTTTTTTAGATTTTTTATTTATTTATTTATTTATTTGAGAGAGAGAGAGAATGAGAGAGAGCACATGAGAGGGGGGAGGGTCAGAGGGAGAAGCAGACTCGCTGCCGAGCAGGGAGCCCGATGCGGGACTCGATCCAGGGACTCCAGGATCATGACCTGAGCCGAAGGCAGTCGCTTAACTAACTGAGCCACCCAGGCGCCCCAAAAAGCAGCAGGGTTTAAGCAGTCTTGCCAGTACTCAACTAAGATGTCTCACTGCTGGTTCAGTAACACACAGTGGCAAGAAGTCATGGAGTATACCACATAGGGTAGGGTTTAGGGAGTAGGGAGAGGCCAGAGAGAGCCCAAGCAAGATTTCGCATGGGTCATGCCCAGGAACCACATGTAGAAACACCTGTAAAATGCTGCTTACCCCACAGACACATTCAGTGAGCATTCAGTATTAGAGGAGAGGCCAACTAGTCATCAAGCAAACAAATCTGTCTCTGCTCAACATTTTCCCTCCCCCAACCAGGGGAGAAGCATGGGAATGAAGAGGAGAGGGAGGGATGTGAGAGCCAACCACGCCTGCCCTCCATTCCTTATGACTAAAGTCACTGCCTGGTTTGTATCTTTAGTCACATCTCCATCTGACTCTGGACTTTCTTGTCTCTCTCTTCTACTTTTAAGGACCTTTGTGATTTTTTTTTTTGGACCCATCTTGATAATCCAAATTAAGTTCCTCCAATTCTGACACGAATTCCAATGTGTGTATGTGTTTCTGCACCACCAAGAAATTCTCTTGATACCAGTGGGTGTCCTACAATTCAACTCAATTCTGACACTATCTACCGGGAGATAACATCAGATCCCACAAGTTAAGGGCTCAGTTGCACAAGGCTGCCCCTCCCCTTTCCCCCACCTTCAGAGGCCAATCTCCAGTTCAGTTTGCCACTGTGCTTTCTGACCCACTGGCTATAAATCTGAGCTTCCAATTGATCTGGAAAACAAAGGCAAATGAAAAATTAAATTTCCTTACTACTTACAGCCCGTTGACAAGTCCTTGAAACAGGCAGTGACATTTCCTCTAGGAACTCAGCTGCCTTGATGTTAATACTTTGCTAAGGGCAATAGGCAAACTTATCCCTACCCTCCAGGATCCTGTAAGTATTCTTTAACATATAAAAATTCCTTTGGAAACTTCCTTTATCTCTACCCCCCAAGATACATGTTAGCAATCACCCTTCCAGCATATGGCCCACCGCTGTACCTCTGAAGAGTCTCATGACTGAGTTTTTACTAAACAGTAATAAATGACCTTTTCCAGTAGCTAGTCCCCTCAGGATCCTGGAAATCTTATTTCCAAAATACCTAGGAGGCTTGTGCTGTCCTTAACCCCTTCCCAACTTGAAAGTATATAATCAGTCACCCGTCACAACCCCAGTGCCGCTCTTTCTGCCCACGGGTCCTGTCCCTGGGCTTTAATAAAACCACCTTTTTGCACTATAGTAAGATGTCTCAAGAATTCTTTCTTGGCCATCAGCTCCAAACATCACGATGACCCTTTCTTCATGTTCCATTAATTTGCTAGAGTGGCTCACAAAACTCAGAGAAACATTTTACTTATAAGATCACCCACTTATTCTAAAAAGATATAACTCAGAAACAGCCAGATAGAAGAGATGCATAGGGTGAGGTATGTGAGAAGGGGTGTGGAGCGTCCTCTCCTAGTGCACCACTCTTCTAGTACCTCCACGTATTCACCAACCTGGAAGCTCCCCATACACTGCCCTTTTTGAGTTTTTATGGAGGCTTCATTACTTAGGCATGATTGAGGAAATCACTGGCCAAGGGCAAGTGATTCAACCTTCAGTCCCTCTCCCATCCCTGGAGGTCAGGGGGTAGGACTGAAAGTTCCAACTATAATCACAGGGTTGTTTCCCCTAGCAACAAGTTCCCATCCTCAGGTGCATTCCAAAAGTCACTCATTAACATAAACCAAGGTGTGGTTGAAAGGAGTTTGTGATGAATATCAAAATGCTTTTATCACTCTTATCACTTAGGAAATTCCAAGAGTTTTAAGCTCTGTGCCAGATACAGGGACAAAGACCAAATACATAGTTCTTATTATAAATCACAGTATCACAACTTCCTATCTTAAGGTCAGCTAATTAGCAAATTGCATTCTATCTGCAACCTTAATTCTCCTTTGCCATGTAATTTAACATGTTCTGGAGATAGGGACATGGTGGTCATTTTGGGGGGCCAGTATCTTGCCAACCAAAGTATTTGTATTAGGCTTCTCCAGAGAAACAGAACTAGTAATATGTGTGTATGTGTATGTATGTGTGTATATATATAGAGACAGAGACAGAGACAGAGAGACAGAGACAAAGAGAGACCGGGGGCGGGGGGGGGGGTTGTGATTTTAAGGAATTGGCTCATGTGATTGTGGAGGTTTGACAAGTCCAAAATCTGATGAAGGAGGCAGGCAGCAGGCTGGAGACTCCAAAGAGAGTTGCAGTTCAAATCCAAAGCAGTCTGCCATGGGACCAGGAGCCAGCCAGTTGCTGATGAAGTCCAAAGGCAAATGCTGCAGAATGCTCTCTTGCACTCAGGAGATCAGTCTTTTGCTCTATTCAGGCCTTCAGTTGATTGGATGAGGCCTATTTGTGCTGTGGAGGGCAATCTGCTTTCCTCAAAGTCTACTGATTTAAACATAAATATCATCTAAGTTCACCCTCACAGAAACATCTAGAATAACGTTTCACCACATATCTGGGCACCAATGCCCAGCCAAGTTGACACATAAAGTTAACCATCACAATGTTCCTCTACCAAAAGTAGAAATGTTTCAATAATCCATTTATACTTACGTCTAGCTATTTTCAGCGAACTTGAGATGGGATAGCCATAAAGCAGGCAATCTCTAACTGCCATTGTTTTATCCATACTATTTCTAACTCACCCTTTAAAAGCTTTCTTAAGGAGTCCTTTTCCTATGCAGTCCCTATGCAGCAATATTTATTGAGTTCATATTATGTGGTGGGTACTGTTCTGTTTTACATGTACTAACTCAATTAACTGCAAGACCACTAAGTCTATTATTTTTCTCATGCTGGAGAGGAGAAAACTGAGACACATGGAGATTAGTGACTTGCCCAAAGTCATTTAACTGAGCAAGTGACCACAGCTGGACAGATAGCAAAGTAGGGATCCAAACACAGCGACCTCCATAGCCCTGCTCTTAATGACTAGGTTAGAACACCCAAGCAGGGAAGTTACTGGTGACTACACTAACTGCTGTATTCTACCATAGTCAATGTAGGCCTAGAAAACAGACTACTAAAACAATCAACCCATATAGCAGGGTATCATTAGGACTAGCTAGTGTTTCAAAACTTTTTTGAATCTAAATACCTTTGGATGAGCTACAGCCTCAATTCATCCACAGTCCCCATCTCTCCTTGATTGTTTTACTTCCCTCCTCTTCAGGCATCTGTGTGTCCTGCCTGACCTGTGACAGTAATGGAATTTGCAACCTCAGCGTCAACTTTTATAAAGCCCATAACTGCCTTTATCTTGTTCAGAGTCATCTTTCAGTGCTTAAGACAGCAATTGGCACATAGTTAATATCTGGCTATCAAAACAGAATCTGGTAAGGAGCAATCGGAGGCTCAGAGAAATTACAGTTGCCCAGAGTCACAAAGTCCAGAAGGGGACAGACTTAGTCTTTCTGGTCCTCACACCTGAAAGCCAGTGCTTTGCTCACTACAACATGATGTGGATAGATGGCATTCCATTGCACATGTCTATGGAGTCCATCAGTTCTTTCAAATAAAGCCGTGATGCATAAATAATGCTTAAAAAAAGTTTGGGGGTACCTGGGTGGCTCAGTTGGCTAAGCATCTGCCTTCAGCTCAAGTCATGTCCCAGGGTCTTGGGATTGAACCCCACGTCAGGCTCTCTGCTCAGTAAGGAGCCTGCTTCTCCCTCTCCCCCCTGCTTGTGCTCTCTCTCTCACTATCTCTGTTACTATCTCTGTCTCTCTCTCAAATAAATAAAATCTTAAAAAAAAAAAAGTCTGGCTTAGGAGAATAACTCAGGTTTTGACATAATAAATCAAACTTCACAAAATACATCACTGTGATATGTGGCATTTGGGGACAGGAGAACTCTGCATAGTTCTGTTCCCTAGAAATCTGTTCTTACAGAAGCCCTCTTGGATAACATAAAAACCTGAGCTATCTCAATCATAAATGGAGTTTTGCAGAGTAAGGCTAAGGAGACCTTTACCCATGAGATTTCAAAGATTGGAAGTCTACCAAGACTGCCCCCTAGCCCTCCTCCCTGTATGTACTTTCCTGAGAGAATTGACCTATGACATAAAGGGATGCAAAATAAATCAAACTGCAAACCAGACCACTGCCAGTTTGCCAGCCTCAATTACGATTTCCTAGACAAGAAAGTATGACAGTGCTACTCAGCTATTAAACAACCTTTGACTTATGTTATTGTTGTTCTGGTCTATCAGGCCATACACGGAGACAGGATGAGAAAGGAACAATAGTGAAGTTAATGAGGACTCAACACATTTATCAGTAAATCACACAAGAGCTTGTAGCAAAATAATGGACCATGAAGTCATCAAAATGGATACAATACACATATAAAATGATATACACTAACAAGGGCCAGTAGTGTTTCCCAAAAGCATTTATTTTTTTTAAAGATTTTATTTATTAAGACTATACTTTCAGGGATCATTTCTATAGTTTGTTAAAGATTTTATTTATTTATTTGACAGAGAGAGAGATAGCGAGAGCAGGAATACAAGCAGGGAGAGTGGGAGAGGGAGAAGCAGGCTTCCCGCGGAGCAGGGAGCCCAATGTGGGGCTCGATCCCAGGACCCTGGGATCATGTCCTTGAGCCGAAGGCAGACGCTTAACGACTGAGCCACCCAGGCACCCCATCCCAAAAGCATTTAAAATAGTACACACAACAGATTTATACTCTTTTAATCATGATTGAATCCAGTAAGTTCTCTACGTCAACTTTTAAGATTCTGGCAGACAAGTGCAAAGATCTATTCATCTTGCATCCACCCAAGACAAGCCTTATATATAAGTTCCCTTGCTTATTAGAACTGCCACCTATCAACATGGAATGGTCTGCCTTTTCTTGAGTCTCTCCTTGCCTTCCATGTATAGAGCCCAGTTGTGAATTTCATCCAGGCAACTCCCAAGGTTTTGAACCAACATGAGACGTAACAGAAGGAGACCAAACTATTGATGACCAGGAGGCTGCTATACCAGTCCTGAGTTGCCTAACTCCAGACCTCTTATTTCTGAGAGGAAAACAGACCTTACTTTGTTTAAACTACTATTATTTCTAAATCACTGGAGCTGAAACATATTCTAATTGATAGACTCCATTGGGCCATGAGCTTTAGTATCAAGATCAAATATTAAGTTTGAATATTTGTTTTAACCATTTTTTTGCCATTTTTAAGCAGTTCACTTGAGTCTCTTTATTTCACCAGAAATATTAGGTTAATAAATTGACAAGAGACTAATCTGGTCAAAGGACAGAATAACCAATGCATGCAGGACATGCATCAAGTTTCTTCCTTGTCCCAACACTGATTTCTGACACGAAGAAAGGAATCCAACAGCCAGTTTGTGAGCAGAATCTGTTAGCAGATGAATGTGTCTACAAGTTGAGACTGCAATTTATTAATTTTGACATGTAAAACTTGGAATTTCCCTTGGTGCACCACCATTAACAATTTCTTAAATACACCTATAGGAGTGTAGTCAGCTTTCCTAAAGTCAGTTTACTCAAAATGTTCATCGTTGGGGAAAAGTCTACTTAAAACTTGAAATCAGTCAGTTAATATAGAAAAGATCCCACACCCTGGTTTTGGCTAATGGCCTTCACCAGATATTTCTTAGTGGGTGTATCCTCAGTATCTCCTATAAGTTAAAAGTTAGATTCCTAATTCAATAACCTAATTAACGTTAATTAGTCTCAGGTTTGAATTTTTGACACATAAACCCCACACTGGTGCCAGGCATTTTATCCCGCATCGCAACAGGAGTCACTTCCTACCTGGTGTTTTCACTTTTAGTGATCCTAGAATTGGTCAGAATATTCAACACTCCCCATCAACACTTCATCTAATAATTCTTGCAACTGTTGATGACCATTATCTGCATCAGTTATTTCATTAGAGCTTGCAAAATGGTAATTTTTTCCAATTCTATTATTCCTTCTGCATTTATTAGCTGAAATTCCTCTGTACAGAAAAGCTTTCCCTCATCCACCAATACCATTTGATTACCCTGAAAAATAGTTTATACCAGAAAGCCAACATAAATACTTAATTCTTTTCCTTTAATTATCAATTTTCAGAGTAATGAGCTGTGCCTTGTCTCCACTTGGTCTTAGTCAACCTACAAGATTCCAAGTATGCCATATTCATCATTGCGTTGACCATGAATATTAATGAGTGTGCAGCCACTGAACTCCCTGCTCTCTAAAAGACCTGTTTCCCAACTCTATTATGCTTCTCTTTAAGCTTCTCTTTAAGCATGTGGGAGGAAAACAAAGCAAAATAACAAAGTCATGACCAGTCTTAGTTAATGTTGTGGAACAGATGTCCCCCTGCTTCTCTGCTCAACACCCCACCTGGTTATCCTCCTTAATTTTGAGCTCCTTTAAAACACCATTTGATGGACAACACCAAGAGCAAACCCTAATGTAAATTATGGACTTGGGGTGATGGGGTGATAATGGTGTGTGAATGTAGATTCATCAATTCTAACAAATGGTAGGGGATGGTGATTATGGGGGAGGCTGCACATCATGGAGGGGCAGGGAGTATATAGGAAATTTTGGTACATTCTGCTCAATATTTCTGTGACAATAAAACTGCTATAAAAAATAAATTCTATTTAAATAAATAAAAAGCACCACTTGACTGCCAGAACTGCTGTACCATCACCCCTTCTAAGCCTGCTTCATTATGTGATGCCAGATGCCCCCAAATTATTTCTCTCCACAAATGGTTACAAATTCCTATAATGTCCATTTCCTTCTTTCAGCTGTCAACTCATACAAGTTAACGCACAATGGGGTTTTAGAATGGAATACTGAAGAAACATGATGCTATCACCTTAAAGTGTTCCAGTAGGAACAGTAGTTGGTGCTGACTGGTATAAAATGTTTCCAAAGTCCTTTGCTTTTACATTTTTCACCTCACATTGTAATTATATCTTATCTATGTTTTGCCCTCAACTAGACTACAAGCTTCTCAAGGGTAGGATTTATCTTATTCATTTTTGTATCCTCCAGCACCTAGCATGGTTCCTGATCCATAGTAGGTGCTCATTAAATATTCTGAGTGAGAATAATAAATGAAATATTTCCACTTAATAAAAGCAAATGTTGTGTATTACATACATACCAATCTCTACCAGAGTTTGGGGTGGGAAATAAGAAAGGAGCATCCACGTTCTGATACCTCAGTCACGGCAAATGTAGGCATTGGAGAAGACAAGAGCAGAAATGGAATGGTACCTCAGAGTGTCTGCACTTGTTTACTAACTGAGCAGATGAATTACAGCTATCAAAAGTTGATGTTATTTAGTATCATATGGGCATTTATTTAAAGAAAAATGCCTTCATATCAACCAACACACTAATCACTGAACACCAGGAAAATCCAAAGTAATGATGTATCATTTCTTTATTATTTCTCTAAATCTTCCAGACTACACAATCCTATAAGACAGCAACCAAAAGAGGTGTGAAAAAATTAATCATGCCAAGGCAGAGCATTTAATTTCCTTTTATCCTGTAGTACCTTTAGCAATACATTTTGAACCTAATCCATTTTCATATTCTCCCTGAATAGGCAGATACTTTTTGGAAATTTTTGTTTAATTTAAGAGGTAACATATTTTTTGCCAAATCTCCTTTCATGGAAGTAGAGGTACATTGTGTAATGTCCTCTTTTAATGACACTTAGAAATATAGCCAACACTGCTTAAACTGAGTTTATTACAATTTCTAGGTGTTTAAACCAGTATTGAGCTCAATACTTCATTTTTAATTGAGGTTGAATTCATGCAAATCTTTGTTGAGCATATCAATTTATACAAACCTAGACATTCAGTTTACCACCCAAGAAAGTATGACAAGAATAATATCATAGTAAAGAGATTGTTATTTTTACGCTTAACTGTGAAGGGATGCTGTTTCTCCTTGTGTCTGTAGACTTAAATAACCTTTAAAAATGATCTTCAATGTCACTTAGAGTTGAAAATAAGTATTTTTATCTGACCATGCCCTCATAATGTAAATATGCAATATTCCAAGTATTATTTAATCTCCTACAGCTCAGACGATTTTATAAAATAAATCCTTGTGGATCTTAACTTCCAGATCTGTGAAACTTATTTCTTCCCATCCTACTTCCTTCTAATTCACTAGTGACACCCTACAGCAGCCTTCACTGCAAGCTATAGAAACAATGTACAGTCTGTTCCCCTCTGCAGTTTTTCTCTTCTCTCTGTGGTACCAGGAGGCAACAGGGCTCTTAGCATCTGCCAGACTGATTTGCCTCCTTTCTCCAGACCAGACCTTTTCTGTATATTTTTTCTTCATTTCATCAAAGTGAAGCAAAAATTGCAAGTAATCATGAAAAAGATCAGTCAAAAGATTGCACTTTCCCTTTAATCCCTATTAAAACCAATGCCAAGTTATGTTTATTTTTTTAATGTGGTTATTAGAAAATTTAAAATTACTGTGGCTGATGTTGGTGGCTTGCATTATATATCCACTGGGCAACACTGATATGGACTCACTCTTCCTGCCTCTGCGCTGCCTCTACAGATGGCTTCTTTCAACCACCCAGAGTCTTGAACTTTAGAACTTATCAATTAGTTTTTGGGAACATAGAGCAAAAAGAACTGCCCACAATTTGTAGCTGGACCAACATGAACACAAACCTTCCTGGGCAGTGTTCCATGTGAGGATATGGGAATTGTTCTCACCCTTTTTTATTACTTTTCATAGAAAAGAAACTATGGCCCCATTATGACATCCTATCACTTAGTTACATCAGCTGGGGACATAGAGGGGTGGGACAGGCTTCTTTTTTTAGAAGCATAAAAAGAAAATGAGCACATCCCTAAACAAAGAGGAAGGTTTACGTAGGAATTCTGCCAAAGTCACATGTGTTCCTCCTTGACGCAGATCTAATCTGTGGCCAGAGAACCTGGCCAAAGAAGGATAGACCAGCTCTATAGTCAGTCAATGGCACGCATTTCCATTAGAAGCAAAAATGATTGCATAGTGATGCTAAAAAACTCAGGCCCCCATCAAAAGGGATTTGTCTAAGTGTCTTCCATAAAAGACTCCTTGACTTCTCAGACCAAAGAGGCTAACACTGTGTCATCTGTACCCTGGGCTCTAAATATGTTCATGAAGAGAACACAGTGTATCCTCTTCCAGGGGTTGCCAAAAATAGCAATTATCAAGATTACCTGGGGGAGCTTTTCAAAAACCACAAATCCCCTCAGTAAGGATCTCTAGGGGTGAATTAATATGAACCAATGGCCAGAGTCTGAATGGTACTCACCTTTCATTCTGGGCAAAGAGGATTTCTTAAGAGAATAATATGAGAGAGGCCAGCTTCTGTCTTGGCTTCTCTGTTCTTTGTTTATATGCTATGGAGGACAAAAGGGTGGGATGAAACACTGTGCTAAGAACTAAAATTTGGACATATGCTAAGGAACATATACACCACAGAATAATTCACGGATTGTACTCAGCAAGCCTGTAGTATATAATATATCCAAACAGTATTAATTGCCAGATACACTTTGACATAAATACCATGTGTTCTCACAGTATTTTAAAAACACACTAGTGTACATTATGAGTCTATCCTTAAAATCAATGCCTGGGGATATAATATCTTGTCTGGGAGACATCAGCGACTTGTCAAACAAAGGGAAGACTGAGTATGTTATTTTTACCCATTAGCTGCCCTCTTCCCATTGTGAAAATGTTCCTCCCTGATCCATGTGATATGGAAGGAAGTGTCAATTACAGAGCCTTTCCTGACAGCCACAAGAGTGAGCAAGTGACCCAAGCCATGCCAGTCATGATCTTCCAAACTGTGGTTGGCTCAAGATCAAATCTGCAGATAGAGTCAACTGTTGACTGTTTCTCTTCTTTTTGGTGCTGTAACCTGAGAAAACTTTGAAGCTTAGAGCTCTTCCACATCCTTTTACTCTTTCCCAGTTAAGCACCAGCCATAGATTAGTGTGATGGGCCTGAGACCCAGCTTCAGAGTTGGACCCAAAGGGACATAAATATAAACTGATCGTCCTGGCCACAGTGACTGTGTAAAATAGAGCTGGTAACAGTGTCCCATAAAGTTTTGAAGATTACATAGGCTAATCAAGTTAGAACAGCATCTGGCACATAATAGTTCTCAATAAATATCATTATGTCCCTAGCATCTAAATGTTGACATTTTTCAAAACGCCTGATAATATCAAGTTATGGGTTTCCATAACTTGTTATTTGTAGAGTACTGCTGATCATTTTCTTAGAATTATTTAACTTCTGCTGACCTGGATTTTTGTTAGAAGATGTATAAAAGTGATTCCCTTGGCTATTTCTCTGCACCATTTCTTAAAAGTCAGATTCTGAGAATGTCTGAATGATGCCTGAATTTTATAGTTCCTTGTATTAAGTTAATTATTTTTGTTAAATGTCTTCAATATTAAACACTTATCAGCATAAGACACAATGCAGTGGCTGATGGCCACATTGCCCTTTTGCTTTATAACAAAACTCTCCTCAAGATAGTATAAGGAGATACTTCTTCAGGTCTAGGGATTTTCCTGTACAAACAGGATGTATGTCAAAGCTAAAAATTGGGTTACTGTGCAAATAGGGGAAAAGCAATAAGCACATTACTTATAATCCTATTTTTAGTTCCACTGCCTTCCACACTGCTGCCAGAGTGATATCAGAAACACAGATGGGATTGTGTTATTCCACTGCTTAATAGTCTTCAAATGGCTCTTCACTGCCTAGAAAATGTCCAAATTCCTTAAAAGCCCAAGGCTCTAAACAATCTGCTCCTATAACCTCATATTTACTTGTTCCCTCCTCTACATCCATGTTCTGACTTCTGAATACACCATGTACTTATTTGTTTCAATTCCTTTACTTATGTGACTCCCACAATTGCAATACCTTTCTTATCTGGCATATCATAATCTGCCAAGCTAATCTGATATGCTATCTGTGTTATGCTTCATGCTTATTTCATCTCTTGCTAGTTCCCAGGAAGAATTAATCATTTCCCTCTCTGACTTTGTAGAGGACTCATTTCAAGTACTATGCTGGGGAGACAATGTGAGGTCAAATCAGACATCAGCCCTGCCCCTCATGGGGCATGAAGTCTCATGGCAAGTCAGGTTTTAATGATATTTCACAAATATAAATTAAACTATGATAAGAGGAACATGGTGTTGTAAGATCATTTAGGCACTAAGTAAAAAAAAAAAGGCTTTCCTGAAAGATCTGAAGAATAGCAATAAACTACATGAAGAGAGGCAGGAAGGGTAATAAAATCATATACAAAGTCCCATAGGCAGGAAAGATCATCAAAGTGCAAGAGCTAGAAGGCCAGGGCGGTGGGAATGGAAAGATCATTGAGAAGCCTACAGTTGATTGACCCTGGAGAATAATACAATAGTTTTCTTCTCAACCCTTTACATTCATCTATTCTAATTAATCCTTTTGTCTCTAGAGAAAGATGAGATACCAAGAAAATTCAATATAGAATTTGTCAGATTTTCAATATTCTATTACCGCTAATTCTTAATGAGAAGGTGAACCATTCCCTGAAGACTACTTACAGCATTCTCAAATAAAATTTCTCTATTCTTGGGGCATCTGGGTGGCTCAGTCAGTTAAGCATCTGACTCTTGATTTCGGCTCAGGGTTGTGAGATTGAGCCCCCCATCGGGCTCCTCACTCAGCAGGGAGTCTGCTTAAGATTCTCTCTCCCTCTTTCTCTGCCCCTCCCCCACCTCTCTTTAAACTAAAAAATAAGTAAATCTTTAAAAAATTTTTTTCTCTGTTCTTTGTAGTCCCTTATATACTGCCCTTGACTGTTCATGAGTTACAAAAGCTGTGCTCAGCATCAGGGGCTATCATTGCTCAGAAAATAAAGTGACAGCTTGTTTTCACTGGCAGGAGTAAACCAACACCCTTCTGCCAACAACCTCCACAAGTACTCCCTGACACACATACCCTATATATCCTGTAAAGGACAAATAAGCTAACTGGTGAGAAAATTAATTGCCCCAATTTTACTCCACGTTACATTCATCACAAGATTTCTAGTGTTATTGGTCATAGAAAATTGAGTATATCTCTCTAAAAGTAAATTCTTTAAAAAATTCCTCAAGAGATTGATGTGCCAGAGACTTTTCACAGTAACGGAGATAGCCAACTCTCAGGGTTCATTACAAAAACAAGAGTTTTTCTGGATCATGGATTTGAGTGTACTTTGTGATTATTTCTTTTAGGAAAGATGTATCTGAATCCTATGTGCATGACAAATACAGTTAGAAAAGGCAATGATTTAATATTTATTCCACTTACTCATTCAACAGATATTTATTAAGTATTTACCCTGGCTTCCTCTCTATGACAACTATGGTCAGAAATGCTATGTATTTGTGATCTATGTATTTTATTTCCTTAACTCAGACAACTGAAGAATCATAGAAAACAAAAGTTATTTTCTGTAAGACTTGCATATCTGTTTTATTTCTAGATCTTCAAATGCATATGTATCAGATATTAATTTCCATTTTGTGATTGAGAACACTAGCATTCCATAATTAATCTTAGTGACGGTCCCAGAAATGATAGATGGACCAGCAGAAATTGTGAAGATGAGTCCAGAATCAAAGTACTACATCACTTTTGATAGAATCAGAACAAAACTTTCCATTCCATTTACGTGAGGCAGGTTACAGAGTAAAGCAAAAATGTAACTGGTCCCTCTCAATTCTAAAATTAGGTTTTTTGTGTTTTTATTTAATGTCTTTGTTGGAGCTTCTCTCTAACCATTCAGGACAAGAAGTCCCAAAGCTTAAATCTTTGGGGCAGGGAGAAGATGGAGTCATGGCAGACAGTGCTGTGTTCAATATTTGCTGGTAAGCCTGCTTATTACTATAAAAGGAGCCATCACCTATTTGCTCACAAGCAGACAGACCTCAACTAGACACACAGATGCATTGTTACAGTGTCTCCTACAAGTTCAACATCATGTTCTCACTGTTCTTTTCAAAGGGAAACTTATAGGACTGTTGCCTGGATACCAAGACTCCAGCTTGTATTGCAGTAGTTCATACTTCTGTCTCCATCTGTCAGGTATTTAAGTCTTTACAATATCAAACACTCAACCTAGAATTTATAATCATAGGGAAACTAAATTCCCTCCAAAGAGAGGCAAGAGAAATGGTGGTTTCTTTCTTTCCCCCATTAAATCACAGTTTTGCAAATAGTTGTCTTTGTGATTTGGGGCAATACAAATTCCTCAGCATTTTATTTTCAACCAAGGGTTACCCTCCTTCTTGTGTTTGTGTGTGTTTAGATTAACTTTTTGAAAATAGTGCATTTGCAACAAGATGACCTTTTAAAAACCAGATCCTTAAGAATTTTGAAATTCCTATGGGTAGAAGTTGTAAAGAAACTGAAAACACGTTTAAAACCTGAAAAAACATTCTATCTTACAATATATAGTAACTAATTCTCTTCTGAGACTTGCTAATTTCTTTGTACTTACAACTGAATGGCCACACTTAGCTATACAAATAAAAACCAAAAATGAATCAATTCTCTTTGGGGCACAAGTCTGAAGCCCCATAAACCCTTATGCTGGCATTATGAATAACCAACAAGCAGTTGGATTGCTGCTATAAGCTGGATGGGGTCTCTGCAGACATTGTTGTTTTTTTGTTGGGCAGCCAAAGGAGCCGAGAAAAATGTTTTCCTTTGAAATTTAGTGTGCACTCTGCCTAAAAATGGTCCGCGGTTTATGTGAAGAAATTGTATTCTTGTTTGAGCAGAAACTCTTAAACAAGAAGAGGAGTTGCTTCTTCAAGTCAAACTGGAAAAAGGACCCCAAAAAAACTGTACAGAACCTAATGAGTTTCAAGCAAGAACAGGCTGTTAATGTTCTCCTTGTGCTATTTCATATGAGACAACCCACACTTTGAGTGATATACCAATTTTGGACCATTATGTTCTGAGATGATTAATTTATTGAGGCCAGAGTATGAAGCCACGACCACATCCTTCAAGTACAGTTGGACATTTCCTTGAAAGCAGTGGATTTCCCACTGTAAATCACTCGAGAAAAAGTAGTTCCAGGAACAGGAGAGGAAACTCTTGGACTTTGGTGAGGGCAAAAATTTCTTACCTATTCCTTGCCTCATGGCTATTTGTAATAAACCAACAAGTAAAAGACAAATCCCATTGCTTTCCTGGTAATGAGGATCAAGCCATTACCAGCCACATGGAAATGGGCTGAGGAACAGCCCTATCTATACTAAAGTTAAGCATGTAAGTCCTGGTAAGACTTCCCAGTAGAAGAAGTCTGGATCTATGGATTCTGAAAGTCATCCCACCCAGTAGCATTTGCACATTTTTGCATGTGTGCTTAAACTTCCTTTTGATTATATCCAAACATAGTAAAATCTAGTTAAAAGTTACAGTCTGATGGATCATTTCCAGACTGGTAAGTAAGAACCTCCTGAAAATCTGCTATTCTATAAACACAATGAGAACACTGACAAAAATTATCAAAATCAACCTATTCAGAACTCTGGAAATTAACTAAAGACTTGCAACAATCCAAGGAGTTTTATTCAAGAAAAATGGTTGAATTGCAGAACGAACTCTGAGTTTTACGACATTTTAACTTGCTCTAATCCTGTCTGCCTCTCCCCAGCTCTATGATATCCTTGAAAAACAATAGCCTAGGCTGTTGGTTGTTGGAATTTACAACAGCTGTAAGTACCAACAGCCTAGCAGCCACTGGAGGGAGAAGAATATACTTGAAACTCCTCAATAGCCCTATCGCTAGAAAACTGTCATGATTTGACTTGTCTGGAAGCTTATTGAGAAGCTTCATTCTCAAGGCTGGTCTCGCTTGGCCTGTGAGAGCAGCTCTATCCCTAAGGTATTTGATGAAAACAATCAGCAACAATTATATAACATTACAGTTCCTGAGGCAGCATTTCCAATTGGGGCTAAAAAGCTGACCACAAAACTTGACAGGAAAAGCTGGGAAATGAGATATCCACAGAGAAATTTTAAAAACTTCTATATATTTCTGAGATTCTAGAAGGTCATACCCACATTCAGGAGCTATGCACATGCTCAGGAAAGACTTGAGAAGACCCTAATCTTTCACATTTGACATATTTTGAGGCTATTCATAAGCAAGAAGTGAAGGCTAAGACAGAGTTGCAAACTGCCTACTAAAGTATTGAAGTTATGCCTCAACACACATACAGAGTTCTTCAGCAAAGGCTGAGAGACTTTCTGATTGAAGGAACTTTAAGAAATCTCTGTCCAATCCTTAGCTGACCACTAAGAAAATCAACTAGAGACTTCAGTGGCTGCACATGACAAAGAATATAGACCATAGAATTAGCCTAAGAAAGTCACTAAACAAACAGCAAAAACAAAAGGAAAGGGCAACAATCTGATTTTTAGAGTCACATTATAGTAAGGGTCCCATTTTCAACAAAAAATTATAAAACAGGCATACACACACACACACACACACACACACACACACACACTTCAGGAAATTATAGCCCACACACAGGGAAAAAAAGTCAATAAAAACTATCCATGATGGAGTGCCTGGGTGGCTCAGTCGTTAAGCATCTGCCTTTTGCTCAAGTCATGATCCCAGGGTCTTGGGATGGAGCCCCACATCGCTCTCCCTCTCCCACTCCCCCTGCTTGTGTTCCCTCTCTCGCTGTCTCTCTCTCTCTCTGTCAAATAAATAAAATCTTAAAAAAAAAAAAACTATCCCTAATAAAACCCAGCCATTAGGGGCGCCTGGGTGGCTCAGTTGGTTAAGTGACTGCCTTCGGCTCAGGTCATGATCCTGGAGTCCCTGGATCGAGTCCCGCATCGGGCTCCCTGCTTGGCAGGGAGTCTGCTTCTCCCTCTGACCCTCCCCCCTCTCATGTGCTCTCTCTCTCTCTCTCTCATTCTCTCTCTTTCAAATAAATAAAATCTTAAAAAAAAACCCAGCCATTGAACTTACTAGACACTTTAAAACTGCTATTATATTAAAAAAAAAAGCTTAAAAAAAAACCCCATGTCTAAAATACTAAAGGAAATTATGAGAACAATATCTTACCAAATACAAAATAAAGAAAAATAAAAAATCAAGTAAAAATTCTGGAGCTGAAAAGTACAATAGCTAAAATGAAAAATGCAGTAAAGGGACTCAACAGCACATTTGAAGGTACAAAACAAAGAATCAGAAAATTTTAAGAAAGGCTAAATAAGATTATTCAGCCTGGAAAAAAAGATTATTCAGCCTGATGAACAGAAAAGAAAAGGGATAAATAAAGATGAATAGAGCTTCTGATATCTATGGGACACTATCAAATATATCAATGTATGAATAATGGGAGTCCCAGAAAGATAAAAAGGAAAAAGAAGCAGAAAGAATACTTGGAGAAATTATAGTCCAAAAATGCCCAAATTTGATGAGAACTGTCAATATGCATATCCAAGAAGCTCAACAAACCCAAGTAGAATTAAATTCAAAGAGCTCCTACACATATTATACTCAAACTCCCAAAAAGACAAAAAGAGAATCCTGAAAGCAGCAAGAGAAAAGTGATTCATTATATATAAGGATTCTCAACAAGATTAATAGCTGACTTCTGATCAAAAACCATTGAGGCCAGAAAGAAATGAGATGACCTATTCAACGTATTGAAAGGAAAAAACCTGTACACCAAGAATCTGTACCTTTACAACTATTCTTCAAAAGTGAAGGAGAAATTTTAAGACATTATCAGATAAACAAAAAATGAGAGAATAATTGCCAGTCAACTCCTGGCCAAAAACAACCCATCTTAGATTACTTATACATCATGGCCTAATGGTTGTCATTATGTTCCCACCATTGCTCTTTTCATCTTAGACCTGAAACACTGGTATCTGTCCTTTTATTCCAAACTAAAAATTGTGCTCTAGCCCTGAACTTGTTTAGAATATATTTATACATCAATGGGAATTGATACACACTTATTAAACTTTAATGTTACCAAGCATCAGATTTAAAAGTACACTTTCTCCTATTTTGAATTGAAATTTGGATGTAATTCTGCCTGAGTCTAGAAGCGTGCCCATAACATAATTTATTCTTTCCCTAAATGTATTTATGTATCTAGCAGGTAAGAATCAACAGAGGTGGAAAGGGGGACTAACTATAACCATTTTCTAAAATTCACTACAAATTTTGGTTAACTCCTAAGAGTTGGTTAGGCTAATGTACTTCAAAAAAATTTTCATTATTTGAGAACTCTGAGTACAGACCCTGCTTATCTTTAGCAAAGATGCTTTAAAAAAATCAAGTACCATATTCTACCTGCCCATCTGGATGTGCCCAGCCTCAGTCCCATCATCTTTGACAATTGCTTTCATACCAACCTCATCTTCTACTCCTTAAACTCCATGCCAGAGAGTTCTTTGGATAGGTTGTGCTTTTTTTTTTTTTTTTAACTCAGTGGCTCCATTAACATAGTCAGATTCCTCATCTTTTAAGACCAAAATATCCCCTCCTATATAAATTCTTCTTGACATCCTGGGCAGTTGGTCACTTCCTCTTCTGCAGTTCCACTTCTGCTTTTATGTTCTGTAAGAACTTATCACATTATACAATAATTATCTGCCCATATGGATGCTACCATTAGACTCTGATCTCCTCCAGAAATGGCACCTCTCATGGATCTCTGTGTCCCTGACCTTCAACACAGTAACCAGAAGGGACTCAGTGAGGGTTGGCTCCATGAATTATTTGAAACAGGTAACTAAATTTTACTAATGAATTATAGGTATAAAAGCCTATAATGGAATAATTAGGGGTCCTTACCATAATAGTTTCTAACATCAGCTACCTGCTAATAATGTGCTCTTTGATAATCCATCAATGTAAAAATCCTCTGCTGATTCATGACTATTACTCATACAGAAGGGATGTGAGTAGTCAATGCTCACATCTAGGGTACTTTACCTATGTTTTACTTATTTGAATAAACATATGAAGCAGTACCCTTGAGAAACAATCAATGCTAACCTCAGCAACTTGACCACTCATGTAAATCTATGCCTGACCAATTCCCTCACAAGTATTGCAAATAGGCCTAGGTATGTCTGACTCTGAGGATGAATGCAGGTCTCCCAGGGAATGTAGTACACATGCTCAAGTAACTTTGAGCACCTGAATTAATCATCTCATGATTCTAAACACTTATACCCTATTACATTGCACAACACTTGGGATATGGCAGATGATCGATGTGTGCTATGTCAATTAAATACAGTGGTTTTGATTTAAATAGTATAATTATCTCCTGCATCTTTCTCCACATTTTCCCTGTTTCTATCCCTAGTCAAAGGCAGGTTCTCTCTTTCAGCACATCTTTTCAGCAAGGAAATAAATCCTTTTTCAGAATGATTTTCTATAGTTATCCTCTTGAGATTAGTTCAGCTTCCATTGCCAGCATTTGATGCCCCAAATAGAAATCCTTTTAGCTTCCCATTTCAGAATTTGTACTGAAATAGTAACAAGTTTAATCTGATCACACAGAAATAGTATCTTTTCATTGGGCTCACAGCCACTGTGAGCTTTCTTAAATTCACTCTCAAGACTTTGCTAAATGATTTTCCTGCAAGACAATCATAAAACAGCTTGTCTCCCAATTTTTCTCCATTTTTTTCTTTCCTAAAACTGTTAGTATTTATTTTTCCACAGTCAACTATCGCTTACATTTCTTTCCCTGAGATGGACTCCTTGGCCTAAGGATCTGTCACACGAATGTTATCTTCTCTTGGCCCACTTTAAAATACTATGGAGTCACCTTTTTGTCTGTGTCCAAGTAGAATCCAGTGTAATCAAGAAATTAGAAAGAGAAGTGCTTATTTACATTCCTGTTAGTTAATTATGGGTCATTTGGAAATAATTATACCTGTTATATGAGAAAAAATTCTAAACATATTTCTCTATGCAAAATCTTATATGAATTTATGTTGGTAGAACATCGGTTTTTAATGTATTAGTTTGGACAGCTATAACAAAATACGACAAATTGGGTGGCTTATAAAACAGACATTTCTCAGAGTGCTGGAGGATGGGAAGTCCAAGATCAAGATACCAGCAGATTTGGTTACAGATGAGAGCCCTCTTTCTGGATACAGATGGCTGCCTTCTCACTGTATTTTCACATGACATGGAGGGAGGGAGAGCAAGCCCTCTGGTGTCTCTTCTTCTAAGAGCACTAACCTCATCATGAAGGCCCTGCCCTTTTGACCTATCTAAACCTAATTATCTCCCAAAGGTCCCATCCCCAAATACTACTACACTGGAGGTTAGAGCTTCAATATATGAATCTTGAGAGGACACAACTTCATCCATAGATTAACATAACCTTATAAAAAACAATAAATTATAGTTCAAACTCAGCCAACTCATTCTTCCTTTATAGTGAATATCTTTATAATTTTCATTAAAATTTTGATCAAAATTTCTGAAATGGTAAATTTTTTTAAATGACTGCTAATATGACTAATGACATTTGAGGGATTCATTTTATTGCAAGGAATTACTTTTATTAATTTTATAATTCATTGGGCTTTTGGGATATCACTATTGAAAAAATTATAAGAGCAGTTGAAATTAAAAGAGTGACAAAATAAAATAAAGACACAGAACAACTGGAATTCCTGTATATTGCCAGTGATATACTGAAACTGGTACTCATTTATATTCATTTGTAAGAGTGAACTGGGAAATATAAAAAATAAAAGTCTATCAACAGTAGAATGGATAAAAAAAAATTGTGTAGTCATACAATGGAATACTGCATAGCAAGAAAGAGAATGAATTGATATCCAGTAAGTGAATCTCACAGACATAATGAGCAAAAACAGTATCAATGAGCAAAGGAGTATCAATTTCACTTATATGAATTTCAAAAACTGATAAAATAATCACTGCTGATAAACATCAGAATAGTAATCATCTTTGAGTGGGAGGAGGCATGAGGGTGTCTTCTGGGGCTAGAAGTTCTATATCTTGATCTAGGTGTCGGATACAGCAATATGTTGTATATGAAAATTCCTCAGGTATATACTTAAGATATATGTACTTTATGGTACACATATCATACCTCAATAAATATTAAAAATAATTTAAAAGATGATTTAAAAATATGATTAACAACCAGACCCACACTGTAGCCCACAGTGTAGTCCCACACTGTGGACCATGGTGAACCCTATGTTCCTCGAAAGTAACTCACTGGTTTGTCCACTGACTTCTCCAAAAGATGCCCTTATGAAATTCCATAAACACAGAAGCCAAATCATGACCTCAAGACTCTCTGGGAGCCTTCATCTAACTATGGCAATAATGCACTTTGCTTACAAAATTAGGTTTCTACTTTGCCACTCAGCTTCAAAAATAAGTAAGTCATGTATAGCAATCTATACATAAAGTCTATACATCTATACATCTATAGTCTAAAATCTATATATCTATACATCTAAAGTCTAAAATCTATACATAAAGTCTGTGTCCATATTTAATACAGATCATCCAAAGTAGGATGTTTTAGAGGAAAAAGGAATACTGTTAATAATTACTCAGGGACAACGTTCTTAAACCAAGATTGTCTCAGATGAACTGGATGTATGGTCATATTTTGTACCGGTGGTTAAAGTATAAAGAAAAGCAAGGAAAACATTAACACAAATTTCAGGATGGTGGTTTAACTTGGACAAAAGTGGGGTTGCCATGAGGAAGAAACACAGGGATCTTCAAAGTTTCTCTCCCAATCAACAGACATACATACATATATATACCTATATTCATATGCATTCATCTGCTGCTTCTTAAACTACATATATGCATTTATATACTCCTCTGCACACAAAAAAAATTCATAAATAGGGGTGCCAGGGTGGCTTAGTTGGTTAAGCGACTGCCTTTGGCTCAGGTCATGATCCTGGAGTCCCGGGATTGAGTCCCTCATCAGGCTCCCTGCTCAGCAGGGAGTCTGCTTCTCCCTCTGACCCTCATGATCTCTCTATCTCATTCTCTCTCTCAAATAAATAAAATCTTTAAAAAAATTCATAATAAATCTTTTAGGTTATGTTTAAAAGCAATCACAAAACCCATAATTAAGGTAACAGGCATAGGTTTAGTGTTGGCTTATGCTTGCCATTATGGTAAAGAGTTCAAGTCACTGATTGGTCTTTGGTTATATCCATATTTTTTTATAGGAAATAGGATTTATTGGTGGACGTGAATAAGGAAGGGGCAGTGCCAAGGTTCTCATGAGTGCAGTGCCTACAATTTTTCCAGAAGGCCATGATTAAGGATGTATTTGATCCCACAGTCATCTGGGATGAGCCACTTTTCGACCACCATGTCTTCAAATTCATCTACATTAAACTTAATAAAGCCCCACTTCTCAGTGATGTGATTTTCTGGAGGCCAGGGAACTTAAACTTGGCCCTATACAGGGCCTCAACCACATATTTCTTGTTCTGTGGCTTGGTATGGATGGACATAATGACTTAGTCAATACAGACCCTGGCCACTGTGCCCTAGGGCTTTCTGAAGGCATCCCACAAACCTGTCTATAGCCCATTGATTCCAGCACAAGACAACATCTTGTTGATATGGATGATGTGGAAGGGGTGGAGCCGTACTTGGATGTGAAAGCCATATTTGCCACAGCTTTTCACCATGTACTTTTTGGCACAGACAGAGGAAGCCTCCAGGGCTTCAAAAGGGAGTTGTTCATATTCATCTGACACCGTGTGGCAAATAGTGTGGGAACTCATCTGCTTTTGCCTTCTTCCATCCCAGGTCAAAGATGTGGATCTTGGCATCAGGCACTTCTCTGCAGAAGGGAGACTTTGGATATGGCTTGTTCTTTTTTTTTTTTTTTTTTTTTTTTAAAGATTTTATTTATTTATTTGAGAGAGAGAGAATGAGAGACAGAGCACGAGAGGGAAGAGGGTCAGAGGTTAGAAGCAGACCCCCTGCTGAGCAGGGAGCCCGATGCGGGACTCGATCCCAGGACTCCAGGATCATGACCTGAGCTGAAGGCAGTCGCTCAACCAACTGAGCCACCCAGGCGCCCTGGATATGGCTTGTTCTTATAATATCAATAACACGGGCAGGGCAGTGACCCATAGCAACACCATAATCTTCTGTGGGGTCCTGAAGGGAGAGAAGAGGTTGTATCCACATTTTTTTGTAATGTCTTTGTTTGGGAATGAATTCTTTTCCTCAAAACCACCAGTTATTTGGGCTATAATTTTATTTTTTTTTTAAACCCCAAGTTTTAAATATTAAGGCAGAAGTTGTTCTTTGGGTATAAATATGAAGAAGCTTCAGTTTACATACTACAGATATATTATAGCACAAGCAAATACTCAGCTAACATTGAAAAGTAGGATGCTGATTTTTCTCTTCCTCTTCCATCCCTTTTCCTTGAAGATAGTGGCATGGTCAGGGGCCAAATATGTGACAGGATCAAGGAGGCAGCAATGTAGTTGGGATATTGATTACATATAAGTAGTTGAGCACATAAATACATATATTGATCATAATAGGATTCAGGTTCTCAATGAAATACAAGGCAATGTTAGTGCTAAGGTGGGAAGAGCTCCTATTTTGGAGAATAGGAAAGCAAGCATACTGGGAGGTACAAATGTCACATGGTTTCAGTGGCCATTTGAGGTTTGTATTGGTTTCTTGTTGCTACTGTAACAAATTACCAATTACTTGGTGGCTTAAGACAACACAAACTTATTATCTTAAATGCTAGAGGTCAGAACCCTGAAATGGGTTTCACTGGGCTAAAATCAAGGTGTCAGCAAGGCCACACTCCTTCTGGAGGCTCTAGGAGAAAATATTTCCTCGAATTTTCCACCTTCTAGAGGCTGCCTGCATTCTTTGATCATGATCCCCTCCCCCTCCCCTTCAAAGCCAGCAGTGTAGCATCAGATCTCTCTGTCTCTGACCTCTGTTTCCATTGCCACACCTCTTACTCTGCCTCTGCCTTGGTCATCACATCAACTTCTGTGAATCTGGTTTGACACATGGGCATCTTTGGTGGGGAGGATTACTCTTTCTATCACATGCTATGACTGAAATGAGAATAGTAAAAAAAAAAAAAAAAAAAAAGTTGTACTTTTCTATGGCTTCTGCAGGGGGAAAGGCATGCAGAAAGCAGAGGACTTGATTTTACCAGGACTGTAACTCTGCCAACCCTGGAGGGAGAAAGGGAAAGAAAGTAATTCTCATGATGGATCTTAGAATCTACAGTTGGATAGGAAAGGAAGAGAAGACCAGGTGGAGGCAGAAGGGAGGACTGTTAATGAAATAAGGCCAATGGGCTAAAGATTTCATAGGATCAAAGAACTGCTGAATGGGAGGCCTACAACAGACTAGTGGATGCAAGGAGTCAAGATTTCAGCAGTGTGTGGTGTGAAGGTGTGACCATGGGAAAGGACAGCTGAGGTGGGACAAAAGAACATTTACTGGATGCAAGGGCATCATTTCCAATTACTCTAGGAGAGCTGTAAAAAGGGAACTCATTGAATCGAGGAGGTGAGGGTGATGTCTGTCAACAAATGCAGCCTATGGGACCAGGGTGAAAAAAAATTTTTTTTTCCTAACAGGCTTACTTTTCCAATCCTATAGATTTGGCTTATTAGCAAAGCCAAAAGCAAATTGGGTATTATTAGATAATTAAAATCATTCTATACTAAACCTTTTCATGGACTATTAGAAATCTGGGTTAGTGTAATGAGCTAAATTGTGTCACCCAAAATTTATGTGCTGGAGCCCTAACCTCTACTACCTCTAAATGTGACTATATTTGGAAACTGGGCCTTTAAAGAGATGATTAAGTTAGAGTGAGGCAGATAGACTGGGCTCTAATTCCATCTAACTGGTGTCCTTATAAGAGGAGGAAATTTGGACACCCAAAAAGAGAAAGATCAGGAATGCACTTGCACAGAGAAAAGACCATGTGAGGACACAGTGAGTAGGCAAGCATCCATCTGCAAGTTGAGGAGAGAGGCCTCAGGAAACTGAACATGAAACCTCAATCATGGACTGCACGGGTTCCACAGCTGTAAGAAACTTCTTGTTGCTAAGCCATTTAGTCTGTGGTACTTTGTTATGGCAGCCCCAGCAAACTAATGTACCTAGTTTGTTTTAGAGAGTATGATTTAGAAATTGTTCCTAATTTTAACACTACTTTAGAAAGTTTTTTTTATCTGGAAAGTTCTTTTTTAGGATCTCAAGATTCATTCTATCTTCCTTCATCATGGATTCTCTGAATCTTAATGAAGAGGGCACTGAGAAGTATTCATGTGAGTGGAGGAGAGGTAAGTGGTGACCCATTCCCCATTGGTCACCAGACTTTGCTTCAATATGCATGGATGCAGGCTTGGTACATGGAGACTATTGTTGTGAAATGCTCATCAGCAAGAACACACACCAAGTCTTTTCCACAGTCTATGTCTGGAAAAGTTTGAGTGCAAGCTGGCAGTAATTTAAGAACAACCTAGGAGTCCAAGTTCTTTTCTGCCTTCCTCTACCACATGTCTTCCTTGTGGCAACTGATTTTCCATTGGCAGGGAGACAAAGGTTTTGTCATATTTGAGTTAAGGTGTTCCTGCTAAAACATCCAGGAAAACAGAAAGAGAAGAGGAGGTTGTACAGGCCTAAGCAGCCAAAAGTGAAACATGTAAATTAAATGTTCTATAAAAGATGGCTTGACAAGATGACCCACATTGTACTACAAAGATATTAAAGAGGCAATTTTATCTATTTGGAAATATTACAATGGGAATATGTCGTGTCATTGTGTAGTTCAACTTTTGCTTCTTAGCTACCATGACATTAATTTGTAGATAACCCTTCTGCTTGCTCTGATCTTGAAATATTTATAGAAACTACCAAGCTTTTGGCCACCAAGCAACTTGTGAATTTCCCGTAGGAAAAAAAAAAAAAGAGTGGAAATTGGTCAGTAAACACAAGTTGAATGAGAGTTTTAGTATTGTTTATTTCCCTTGTCACCAATCTGACTCATCATTGGTAGCAGAAATCTTTTGTAAGGATCTGCACCTGGTGCACTCAGCTGAAGCAGGCCACCTGCATGGTTCTCTGTGACAACCTTAAGTACAACATCTGCAGCGCCCATCAGATAGCACACTCCATCTTTATGGTGTCCCATGAGGCCTTCCCACTGTTCCATCAGCTAATGCACCAGGTGCAGGGTAAATGCTCTCATCCAGAACATGTCTGGATGCTCCATTTGATGCCCAAGAGGCTGTGTATAAATAGTAGTCCTGCCACAAATGCCTCCCATTACCGAAAATACATGGCAAGAGAAGTGCATGTTTGAATGCTTACAGCACAAAGAGGTGTGTACACTTTTTAAAAAGATTTAATTATTTATGACAGAGTGAGCAAGCAGGGGGAGGGGCAGAGGGAGAGAGAGAATCCCGAAGCAGACTCTGCTAAACATGGAGCCCTGTTCCAGGGCTCAATCCCAGGATCCTGAGATCATGACCTGAGCTAAAATCAAGAGTCAGCCTCTTAACTGACTGTGCCACCCAGGCACCCCGTGTTCATGTATTTTTAAACAAATAATAGAGATAAAGGCATAATTATTGCTCTTGCCTCCTTCACATTAGTCTCCTGTACTACGAGAAAACAACCAGTCTTAAGATGTTACATAAAATCATAGAACCCAAGCCCTTCATTTTACAAATGAGGCCCAAAGACTGTTCAATGTCTCATGGAAGGTCACGATGATTTTTCAGTATTTGATCAAACACACCTACTAGAAGTTTACAGGCTCTATGTCCCACAAATTCTGATTCAGTGAGCCTGTGTAAATCCACATTTTAAGTGTAAAATCTACATTTTAACAAGCACCCTTGGTAATTCTGTGCAGGTGAGACATACTGGGATGATTAAGGCCAAGTCTCAGTCAGTGGTCTCTACCATGGCAGCAAGCTACCTGTAGCTCCAGTAGCCCGAAGATCTCTTGTTACATACAGCTTCACAATAACATTCTTGTTTAAATCATAAATCTTTGGAACTTATGTTGGACCATATCCGCTATAGCATGGCTCACAGTCAACTAGAAAGTTGGTAATTATTTATTCAGAAAGCAGTAAAGAGATATTAATAATAAATATTTTATTTATAAAAGTATGAAACCATAGAGATAAAATAGTAAAATAGGTAGCACTTGGAACACTGGACTAACTACATCAAAGCAAATACCTTTTACACAGACAAAGTTGGAGTTGAAAAATGTTTCCCCTTCTGCCTCCAAAGTCCCAGATTTAACCAGTGTCAGTTAATCAGTATAGGAAGGGACAACAAGTCAGGGAGAGGCTACTGGTGTGGGACAATGGAAGGACACCCCCAGGAGTCGGGAGATGTGGCTATCAACATCAGCTGTCCTACTAGGTAAATCAGGGTTTGAGTTATTCTTTTGTTGATCATCCAGACCAGGATTTGGCAAACATTTTCTATAAAAGGTCAGACAGTAAGTATTTTAGGCTTTGCAGACCATGATCTCTGTCACAGCTATTCAACACTACTGTAGTAGTGAGAAAGCAGCCACAGACAATAAGTAAATAAATGACACAGCTATGTTTCAATAAAACTATTTACAAAAACAGGAGCAGTGAAATTGAGCCCCTAGGCTGTGGTTTGTTAACCTGAGGCAGGTTAACAACAGGATAGATAAAATGTTAACATACATCAAATTTAAAGGCATATCATAACATAATGTAGCCATTACACTGTAAAGAACACCACACACACACACATACACACACACACACAGAGGAAATATACTTCTGGTATTCTACAACTATCACCCAAGTCAGCAAAAGTCTCTCATCTCTTTGATGAACCAATGAAGTTCTAATATACATCAAAGCTATTTCACTTTCATCTTATTTATCAACATAAATAAAAATATCAACAGACACTTATGCTGGAATCACACTTCTTAAAAATAGATATATCTATTTTGAATCAATGTGTCTCCAGTTTTTTGGTCAGATATAAAAATAATGTTTAAAACTGGTTGATATATAATCACTTATATTTTTCTTCTTCTTCATTTTCTTCTTTTTTTAAACATTAGAACTCATAACACCTCTAGTACTTATTTTGCTAATTTGCTGTACAAATTAGGATGCTTTGAGCAAGAAATAATGGAAAACTTCATTCAACCTGTCTTCAAATGTAGAAAGTCTCTTGGCTTGCATGACTAGAAGTCTAGAAGATGAGGTTTCAGAGTTGACATTATCTGTGGCTCTGGCTCCCTGTTCTCCCTCCACCGTATGTGGCTTCCTACTGAGGCTAGGTATGAAATGACTACAGTATTTCTGGGCCACGCAACAACCAGAAGAAGACAGAAAAGTCCCAGATTAGGGAGGATGCATTTTTCCCATAATCTACATCAAACCTCTCCTTGATGCTTATTGGCACAGACTGAGTCCTATGACAATTTCTAAACCAATCCCTGGGGAAGGGAGGTAAGCTTAACCAATGACCCTCCCTGGAGAGTGGGTGGGATCAGCTTCCCCTGAGACATGTGGACTGAGTCAGGCATGGTTGGACCTGAACAAAGAGGGGAGGGAGGAGATAAATAATGAAAAGATCTCTGAAGATAACCACTACCACTTATTTTCCATTTAGTGTTTCCTTCAGCTTTATTTTCTCTGCAGCTTGCATATCAACTGAGAAGTCATTTGAAACCTTTAGTGAAGAGTTGCTCAAAAAATTTACAACTTGAATAATTGAAAATAGTTTCAGATGTTTAACTGTTAAGGTATTAATCACAGCAAGCAAAAAACTTGAAACAAATTAAATTTTTAACCATGTTGAAGAAATTATGGCATTGAAACATAAATACAATTGACAAGTCATAAAATATTGAATAGAGTAAAAAGCATGTTGTAAAATAGTATTTTAGTGTCAAACAATAAAACAAAGACTACCAGAGATTTAAAAGAAAAAAAAAAAGCCAAGTTGTGTCTGTAATCTTACACATGAGGGATCCTAAGGTAATAAAGAAATCACTGAGCAGGGTGCTGATGGGGGAAAGTGAGGTGTTTTAAGTGTTAAAAAAAAAAAATAGTTGTTCACAGTAGATAAACTAATTAAGTATAGAAAATTAGTCCTCTAAAAAAAAGAAAATTAGCCCTCTGGATATGATGGAACAACTTCACTGTCTATAAACAGGTGGCAACAAGCACCACAGCTCACTGATCAGTGTCTTCAATTAGTTCCAGTAAGGGTCAAAATTCATAGCCTTTAATCAACTTCAAACAGAACCAGTTGTGATGAAATGCAGAATTCAATTTTGATACCTCCTAGATGAATGTCAAGTTTTCTTTTTATAACAGTATCAACCTGCATCCATCAGCATCCAGCCAGGTGCACAAGACCCACACCAGCATGTAAAATAGTGGAGATTTAAATCAGAGAACTGGATATGCAGGATATGAAAGAGTTGAGAAATCAGAGGAAGACAAGGTGACAGATTAGCAGGAGCGGGAAGCCACTACCCAGGCCCTAGGCTAGAAAGACAAAGAGAAAGGAGGTGACAGTACAGCCCAAAGGCCAAGGTCAGCTGATAGAAACTAGGACATTAACAGCCCTGTTACACAGAAATTGAAAGAGCTGTTGGTGAAGGCAGAGAGAAGGGAATAAAACACCCTGGCTTCTCCCTTTTTCCTGCCTCCAAACACATGAAGGCTTCTCATTTGCTAAACCTCAATGAAAGCCAGATGATGTGGTAACAGGGGAAAACAGGAAGTGCTGTCTGCAGTGTTTATCCCATCCTTTATATAAAGAAAGAAGAAGGAATGTATCTGATTGCAAATAGTCAAGACCTGGTACAGAGAACCTGTCAATAAATGTGTGTACAAATAGACCTTTACAAAGATGCTTCTAGAAGGCCATTTACATGGAAGAATGTTAATCATTCTTTTTCTGGATTATAATAGTTTCATTTTTTCAATTTAATTGTATTTTCTGATTTTCTCTCAATACGTATTACTAAAGTTATTTTTTTAAAGATTATGAGTTATTTTTAAGAATTATGTATTAAAAATGGAAGTAATTATTGTGAACATTTAGCCAAGAAATCATTGCTGCTTTAATAAAATCTTAAACATTGTTATTCATGCCCATGTTATCTGGAGGGCATGTACGTGTAATCCATCATAAGAAATAAAGTCAGAGTCTTCAGAGTGGAATATTTGTAAGTACAAACAAGTCTTTTTCATATTATTAGCTGCCTCTCATGATAAAACATAAACATAGTATTGTATTAACAACTGACTTCTTACTCTTTGCCAGGCTCCCATCTCCTCCAGGGGTAAGGAGTGGAAGTAACGAAGTGGTTAAAGGGAAGAAAATCTCATTCTGCCACATTTGTAATGGTTCAAATATTTTCCCTATCTGTGAGAGTATAGTTGCAGGATTATCACAGGTTGGCAGTAAACAAGTGACAGAAAGATGCTGGTGGACCAAGAGATACCTCACTGCACAGACAAATAGAGATGGGGAGTTACACAGCAGCATGTCCAAACTTCCAAATGCCCATGAATAACCCCATGATACTGGAGGCAGGAGGGAAGACAGGATGGAATCCAGGGAGTTCTCTGAGGGAGCTCTCACCACCCTCACAGAGTTTCCATAATTGCATGGTCCTGCCTACCACCTGCAGATGCTGGCCAACTGTTTGCCTGCCCAGAAGATATAAATAACTGCTAAAAACCCAACACATTCCCAAATGTCTCTCGAGAGGCTAAGAAACTAGATGAACTTAAAGTAAATTTTCCTGGCATACCACCCCCTGGTACAATGTACATCAATCTTTGGTGCCATTAAAATTATCTGAGGAGTGTTTTTAATACCAATACCAGGGCCTCATGCCTAGAAATTGTGAGTGAATGAGTCTCATGTGGACCTGGAGCATCCATCATTCTACATACTTGTTAATTACAGCCAGGGTTGAAGATCACAATCCAGAGAGAGCCAGGCCCAGATCTACCAGGAGTTATTTCTGAAAGTGCTTCTTAATATATATAGATATATATGGAAGGCTTCTGGGAAGATGACAGAGTAGGAGGATCCTAAGCTCACCTCATGCCACAGATACAACTAGATAACACCCACATCAGTGTAAAGAATCCAGAAAACAACCCAAAGACTGGCAGAACAGACTCCCCACAGCTAAATGTAGAAAAGGGGCCACATTGAAGAGGGTAGGAAGAGCAGAGATGTAGTTGGGAGATAAATGGACCTGTGGGACTGTCTGTAGGAAGGAGGGATGCCACAAGCATGGAGAGGGGAGACAAATCCCCATAACATTTGGCTTTGAAAACCAGAGGAGGTAAATTTCACAAGTTCTTATAATCAGTGGACTTTAATACCTGGAACTTTAAAAACCAGCAGGCTCAGCTCTGGGAGAGCAGGGAGGGTGAGAGGAAACTGAGTCTCTGCCCTTAAAGAGACAGCAGAACCAACAACCCCATGGAGATACAGCCTAGGAGCAGCACTTTGAAAAATGCCTGGGGTATACAGGAGGGAAATTTGTTCATTAATCTCAGAGTGTGTGCTAGAGGGGCAGGGATCTTTGGGAGTCTTCTCCAGGAAGAAAGGAGCTGGCGGGTGCCATTTCTCTCCACCCCCCATCAGCCTAGACACATAGACACTGTGGGAATGAGCCAAACAACACCATTGACCTAACTCGTTAACCCCATTCACCCTGCCCTGTCTGGCATGCCTTGGTCCCTGTGTCTCCTGTAGACCTGCCCCTCCAATAGGCCGTTGGCTGGAGCTGATCCAAAATGGTGCTGTAAGTCTGGCAGGGTGCAAGCAGCCCTGAAAGAGGCCAGCACCACTCCAAAGTAACTCCTACCCTGGGGAGAGGGGAAGATAACCATACATACACCAGTCTGGCTAAGGCCCCACCAGGGTGCTGCAGGCAGAGATCTGGTCTGATTGCAGACTGCACCCACCAACAAAAGCTTCTCCGGGGCACAACACAGGAAAAGCACCCTGTAGTTTAGTGCTACTACATCTTAGGCAAATGCCTGGGCTATCTCAACTCAAACCCAAGACTAGCCCACTGACAACACGGGGACCAAATGCTGCCCACAACAGGCAAAAAAAAGCCATTGCAGACAACAGGACTGAAGGCAAAAGCAGCTCAGCCACAATAGTAGGGTACATGCAACACACACCAGAGATATCCCTGAAGCACCAGATTCTAGTGAACAGGGGACACTATGCTGCAGAAGACATAGCTGAGTTTCCTAACATATAAAAACAGACAGAGTTAGACAAAATGAGGAGACAGAGGAATATGTCCCAAATAAAAGAACAAGATAAAAATCACAGCAAAAGATCTAAATAAATGGAGATAAGTAATATGCCTGGTAAATAATTTAAAGTAAAGGTCATAAAGATACTTACCGGACTTGAGAAAAGAGTGGAGGACCTCAGTGAGACCCTTAACAAAGAGATAGAAAACATAAAAGAACCAATCAGAGATGAAGAACTCAATAACTGAAATAAAAAATACACTAGATGGGCTGGAGGAGGAAGAAAGATGGCAGAGTAGGAGGACCCTAAGCTCACCTCATCCCATAGATAACACTCATATTGGCATAAATAACCCAGAAAAGACTGGCAGAACAAACTCCACAACTAAAGGTAGAGAAGAGGCCACACTGAAGAAAGTAAGAAGGGTGAAGATGTGGTTTGGGAGCAAAAAAGACCATGGCCATTCAGAGTGGGAAGGGAGCCAATTGTGCAGAGAAGGGTGAAAAGCAGACTATCACACTGGGGAGACTGCATGGGGAAGATGAATCCCCATAACATCTGGCTTTGAAAGCAAGAGAGGCCAAATCTCATGAGTTCTTACAACCAATGGGACTTAAATTTTAAAAATCTGGTGGGCTCTGCTCTGGGAGAGCAGAGATGGCATTAAGAAGTGGAGTCCTCACCCTTAAAGAGACAGCATGCGGGCTCCCTGCTCGGCAGGGAGCCTGCTTCTCCCTCTGACCCTCCTCCCTCTCATGCTCTCTGTCTCTCATTCTCTCTGTCTCAAATAAATAAATTTTAAAAAAAATCTTTAAAAAAAAAAAAGAGACAGCATGAAAAAAATCCAGCAGAGATACAGCATGGAAGCAACAGTTTGAAAAATGTCTAGGGCAGATGGGAGGGAGAGTTACTTACTCATCTAAGAGCATGGCCCAGAGAGGCAGGGATCACGGGGAGACCCCTCCAGGAACAAAGGAGTTGATGGGTCCCATTTTCCTTCCCTGACACCTTCAGGAACCAATGCAATGCCAATATACACTACCTAACTTGCTCACACCAAGGTCTGGCCCAGCACTTCAGTGGATCCACCCTTCCCAGTCATGCCTGCCTCAGTTCTGGTGCTACAAGCCCCCTCCCCTAGAACCCACCAACATCTCATCTCCTGACCCATGTGTTTTATAGGACCTCCACTCTGGCAACAACAATCATTTCCCAAGCAGACCAGTGCACATCTTGTTAAAATGCACTCCACCTGGCTGGGGACCAAACACTGCCCACAACAGGCAAAGAGAACCACTGCAGACAACTGAACTGAAGAAAAAAGTGGCAAGGACTCAGCAACAGGGCACAGGCAACACACATAGGAGACAATCCCTGAAGCACCAGGTCCTGGGGAACAGGAGACACTGCACTGCAGGACACTATAGCCATTACCTTCAAGAGCAGGCAAGATAGCTGACTTTCCTCCCACAGAGAAATAGAGAAATAAACAAAATGAAGAGACAGAGGAATACCCCAAATGAAAGAACAGAATGAAACTGCAGCAAGAGACCTAAGTGAAACAGACATAAGTAATATTCCAAATAGAGAATTTAAAGTAATGATCATAAGATACTCACTGGACTTGAGAAAAGAGTGGAGGACATCAGTGAGACCATTACAAAGATATAAAAAAGAACCAATCAGAAGACTAATGAAATTAAACAAAATTAATGAAATTAAAAATACACTTGATGGAATAAATGGCAGGCTAGAGGAAGTGGAGGAATGAATTAATGACCTGGAAGACAGAATATGGAAAGTAATCAAGCTGAGCAAATGAGAGATAAAGGAATTACACAAAATGAGAATAGACTTACAGAACTCAGAGACTCCATCAAGCATAATAGCATTGGCATTATAGGGACCCCAGAAGAAGAAGAGAGGGAAAGGGGGACCAAAAATTTATTTGAATAAATAATACCTGAAAACTTCTTTAATCTGGGGAAGGAAACGTATATCCAGATCCAGGAGGCACAGAGCTCCCCCAACAAAATCAACTTAAGGAAGACCATGCCAAGACACACAATAATTAAAATAGCAAAAAGTAGTGATAAAACAAATTTGTTTTAAGGAAGCAGGAGAAGACAGTTACATGCAAGGAAAACTCTGTAAGGTTATCAGTGGATTTTTCAGCAGAAGTTTTGCAGGCCAGAAGAAAGTGGCATGATATATACAAAATGCTATATGGGAAAAATCTGCAGCCAATAATATTCTATCCAACAAGGATATCATTCAAAATAGAAGAGATACAGAGTTTCTCAGACAAAAACTAAAGGACTTCATGACCACTAAACTAGCCCTACAAGAAATATTAAAAGGGATTCTTTAAGTGGAAAGGAAAGACCCTAAGTAAGAGTATAAAGAGTTGGAAGTAGTCAAAGTAAGTATATCTATAAAAATCAATCAAGGAATTCACAAAATAAAAGGATGTGAAATATGCTACCATATCCTAAAATGGGGAAGGGGGAGGAGTAAACTTAATATTGACTGCTATATACAGAATATGTTATCTATAAGTCAAATGGTAACCACAAATCAAAAACCAGTAATAGATATGCGAAGAATAAAGAGAAAGAACTATATCACTAAAGAAAGCCAACAAACAATGAAAGAGAGAAAGAAAAAAAAAGGATCAGAGAAAAACTACAAAGCAACCATAAAACAAGTAACAAAATGGCAATAAACACATATCTATCAATAATTACTAAATGGAATAAGTGCTCCAATCAAAAGACATGGAGTGACGGAATGGATAAAAAAGCAAAACCTATCTATATGCTGTCTAAAAGAGACTCATTTGAGACCTCTTTAGACACATGCAGATTGAAAGCGAAGGGACAGAAAAGCATTTATCAGGCAAATGGAAGTGAAAGAAACCTGGGGTAGCAATACTTATACTGGACAAAATAGACTTTAAAACAAAGGCTATAGGGGCATCTGGGTGACTCAGTCAGTTAAGTGTCTGACTCTTGATTTCAGCTCAGGTCTTGATCTCATGGTTGTGAATTCAAGCCTCTTGTTGGGCTCCACACTGGGCCTGGAGCCTACTTAAAACAACAACAACAACAAAAACAGACTGTAACAAGAGACAAAGAAGAACACTGTATAATCATAAAGGGAACAATCCAACAACAAGATATAACAATTGTAAATATTTATGCACCCAAAATGGGAGAACCCAAATAAATAAAGCAGGTAATAACAAACATAAAGGAATCAATCGATAGTAATACAATAATAGTAGGGGACTTTAACACCCCACTTACATCAATGGACAGATCATCCAAACGGAATCATCAAGGAAACAGGGGCTTTGAATGACACACTGGACCAGATGGATTTAACAGATATATTCAGAATATTCCATCCTAAAACAGCAGAATACACATTCTTTTAAGTGCCCATGGACTATTTGCCAGAATAGATCACATATTAGACCATTAAACAAGTTTCAACAAATTCAAAAAGACTGAAGTAATGCCATGCATCTTTTCTGAACACACACACTGAAACTAGAAATTATCCACAAGAAAAATCTGGAATGAGTACAAATACATGGAGGTTAAATAATATGTTACTAAACGATCAATGGGTCTAGCAAGAAATCAAAGAGGAAATCAAAAAATACATGGAAAAAATGAAAATGAAAACATTAAGTTCCACAGTCCTTGGGATGCAGCAAAAGTAGTTCTCAGAGGGAAGTTTATAGCAATACAGGCTTATCTAAGAAGCAAGAAAAATCTCAAACAACTTAACCCAAAGCTAGAAAAAGAAGAACAAACCAAACCCGAAACCAGTGAAGGAAGGAAATAATAAAGATTAGAGCAGAAACAAACAAAACAGAAACTAAAACAAACAAACAAAAACAATAGAACAGATCAATGAAACCAGGAGCTGGTTTTTGGAAAAGGTCAACAAAATTGATAAACATTTAGCCAGACTCATCCAAAAAGAGAGAGAGAGAGATAGGACTCAAATAAGCAAAATCAGAAATGAAAGAGGAGAAATAACAACTGATAACACAGAAATACAAAGAATTCTAAGAGAATATTATTAAAAATTGTATGCCAACAAACTGCACAACCTAGAATGGATAAATTCCTAGAAACATATAACCTCTCAAAACTGAATTAGAAAGAAATGGAAAATTTGACGAGACATCTTACCAGAAATGAGATTGAAGCAATAAGCAAAAAACTCCCAATTAACAAAAGTCCAGGACCAGATGGCTTCACAGGTGAATTCTATCAAACATTTAAAAAGAGTTAATACCTACTCTTTTCAAACTATTCCAAAAAAAAGAAGGGGAAGGAAATCTTCCAAATTCATTCTATCAGGCCAGCATTGCCCTGATATCAAAACCAGGTAAAGACTAAAGTACAAAAAGAAAAGTACAGAACAACATCTCCCATGAACTAGATACAAAAATCCTCAGCAAAAATATTAGCAAACTGAATCCAACAATACCTTCAAAATAATCATTTCTCTATAATCAAGTGAGATTTATTCCTGGGATGCAAGGGTGGTTCAATATATGCAAATCAATCACCATGATACATCACATCAATAAGAGAAAGGATAAAAACCATATGATCATTTCAGTGAACACAGAAAAAATATTTGACAAAGTACAACATCCACTCATGATAAAAAAAAAAATAAAATAAAAACCCTCAACAAAGTAGATTTGGAGAAAACACACCTCAACATAATTAAGGCCATATCTGAAAAACCCATAGCTACCATCATACTCAATGGTGAAAAACAGAGCTTTTCCCCTAAAATCAGGAACAAGACAAGGATGTCCACTTTCACCACTTTTATTCAACATAGTACTGGACATCCTAGCCATAGCAATCAGACAAGCAAAAGAAATAAAAGGCATCCAAATTGATAAGGAAAAAATAAAACTTTCACTATTTGCAAATGATATACTACATCCAGAAAACCCGAAAGACTCCATCAAAAAAATTACTGGAACTGATAGAATTCAGTAATGTCACAGGATACAAAGTCAATATACAGAAATCTGTTGCATTTCTATAAACTAATAATGAAGTACCAGAAAGAGAAATGGGGACACCTGGGTGGCTTAGTCACTTAGTTAAGTGCCCAAGTCTTGGTTTCGGCTCCTGTCATGATATAAGGGTCATGCTCAGGGGGACGTCTGCTTGTCTCCTTCTCTCTCTGCCCCTCCCCCCCCTCAAATAAATAAATCTTTTTTTTTAAAAAAAGAAGAGTAATTAAGAAAACAATCCTATTTATAATTGCACCAAAAAGAATTAAATACCTAAGAATAAACTTAACCAAGGAGGTAAAAGACCTGTGCTCTAAAAACTGTAAAACACTGATGAAGGAATAATTAAAGATGACATGAACAAATAGATATTCCATGTTCATGGATTGGAAGAACAAATATTGATAAAATGTCCATATTGCCCAAAGCAATCTATAGATTTAATGCAATCTGTCAAAATACCACCAGCATTTGTTACAGAACTAAAACACACAATCCTAAAATTTGTATGAAAGCACAAAAGACCCAGAATAGCCAAGCCAATCTTGAAAAAGGACAAAACTGGAGCTATCACAATCCTAGACTTCAAGATACATTATAAAGCTATAGTTATCAGAACAGCATGGCAGTGGCACAAAAACAGACAGATCAATAGAACAGATTAGACAGCTCAGAAAGAAACTCACAATTATATGCCCAATTAATCTTCAACAAAGGAAGCAATAACATACAATGAGAAAAAGTCTCTTCAACAAATGGTATTGGGAAAACTGGACAACTACATGCAAAAGAATGAAACTGTACCACTTTCTTACATCATACACAAAAATAAGCTCAAAATGGATGAAAGACCTAAATGTGAGACCTGAAACCATAAAAGTCTTAGAAGAGAGCAGAGGCAATAATTTCTCTGATATTGGCCATAACAACATTTTTCTAGATAGGTCTCCTGAGGCAAGAGAAACAAAAATAAAAATAAACTGGTGCAAAAAATAAACTAGTAGGACTATATCAAAATAAGAAGCTTCTGCACAGCAAAGGAAACAATCAACAAAACTAAAAGGCAACCTACTAAATGGGAGAAGATATTTGCACATGACATATCTGATAAAGGGTTAGTATCCAAAATATATAAAGAACTTAAACAACTCAACACCAAAAACCCCCAAATCTAATCCAATTTAAAAATGGGCAGAAGACATGAACAGAAATTTCTTCAAAGAAGACATACAGATGACCAACAGATACATGAAAAGATGCTCAACATCACTCATCATCAGAGAAATGCAAATCAAAACTACAGTGAGATACTACCTCACATTTGTCAGAATAGCTAAAATCAAAAACACAGGAATCAACAAGTGTTGGCAAGGATATGGAGAAAAGGAATCATGCACTGTTGGTAGGAATGCAAAGTATAGCCACTGTGGAAAACAGTATGAAGATGCCTCAAAAAATTAAAAATAGAATTATCTCATGATCCAGTAATTCCACTACTGGGTATTTACCCAAAGAAAATGAAAACACTAATTTGAAAAGATATATGCACCCCTATATTTACAATATAGACACCATTATTTGCAATAGCCAAGATATGGAAGCAACCCAAGCGTCCATGGATGGTTAAAAAAGTGGTATGTATAGACAATGGAATATTACTCAGATGTATTAAAGAATGAAATCTTGCTGTTTGCAGCAACAATGATGCATCCAGAGGGTATTACGCTAAGTGAAGTAAGTCACACAAAGACAAATACCATATGATTTCACTCATGTGGAATTTAAGAAAGAAAGAGACCAAAAAAAACCCAGACTTTTAACTATAATTAAAATTCTCTATAGAGAACTGATGGTTACCAGAGAGGAGGTGGGGGGGGGGGATGGGTGAAATATGTGAAGGGGATTAAGAGTACATGTTTCTTGATGAGCACTGAGTAATGTATAGAATTATTGAATCACTATACTGTACACCTGAAACTAATATAACATTGTATGTTAACTATACTGGAATTAAAATTTAAACACACACACAGAGAGATACACACAAATCCCAAGTGGGAATGATATCACAGGTTCTCTGCCTCTCTTCAAAGCACAGACTAATGGGAATTTTCTAGCTGTTAACTTTAGACACCTTAAAAAAGCCATTTTGTTTAACAATAATTCCCACTCAAAAGGGGGACTGAAGGAAGCCAGATCTACTTGGCCTGCTGCTGGGCAACAGTGAAAGACTTTTTGTCCCATACAAGAACAGGGTGGGGTTCAAGAAGAGTAAACCATTTACCCACTTCGTCACAGGGGTTTTGCCTTATTATAGTTTTGTTAATTTTTAGTTCCCATATAAGACATGTCCATATTAAAATTTAGGCACACACAGACAACATAGATAAATCTTCTGGTCTTAGCCCAAGTCCTGCTTTACACAATGGCCCTTAGCTACATTACTTTCCTCATTTTAGTGATGGACAAACTGAGAAAGGTGGTCACTTTGGTGTTCAGCTTAGAGGTCTATTCTCTCAAAAAAGAGTCCCAGGTTCCACCATAAGTAATTTAAAACTCTACTTCCTCTTTTTTTTTTTTTTAAGATTTTATTTATTTGACAGAGAGACAGCAAGAGAGGGAACACAAGCAGGGGGAGTGGGAGAGGGAGAAGGAGGCTTTCCGCTGAGCAGGGAGCCTGATGTGGGGCTTGATCCCAGGACCCTGGGATCATGACCTGAGCTGAAGACAGACGTTCAACAACTGAGCCACCCAGGCACCCCTCTACTTCCTCTTTCAAACACACTTCACACCATTACAATATCCTGGGGTTACTCATTAGATGCAAGTCCCCTGAGAGCCAAAGCTACACTCTTGTTCATCTTTGTATCCTCAGTCCCAGATACTAGACCACATTTTAGGGGAGATAATGGCCTTCATTTTCCTCATGTGGCTGCCATTTTTTGCATGAATGGAGTCAGATATCCTAATCTCTGTTACAAAAACTCTGTTCACCAAAAAAGAAACACAATAGGAACATGCACTCATTCAAATCCATGCCACTGCTATATCATTCATGATAACACCTTCACAGGTGAGCTGGAAGTTTCGACTGGGTCTAATAATTAAAAAAAAAAAAAAATCCTAACAGATAACTAAGACTGATGTAGCCCAAATTATTGTGTCAGAAAGAATTACCAAGATTTTTATTCTAAAAAAAGAAAAGAAAAGAAAAGCAATGTGAAGGGAATTGTGTTGAGAAATGAGCAGAGGCATCAGGCAAATTGAAGGGGAGCCCGCTGGCTGGGACAAAGGAGAATTTTTAGATGATTACAGGCAGTTTTGGCTGGGATTTATGCACTTACTGGTTTGAAAGTGCTTGGAAGAAAATCAGCAGCCTGTTATTACTAAAAAAATAAAACTACAAGATGTGAGCCAACAGCACAAAGTACTAATTGTGAATACCTAGAAATGTGCCTAATTTTTCAGCTGAGAGTAGTGTGGAAGAAGATGTCTAGGGGAATATATATTTTCAGAATCTCATACTTCTTTCTAATGCCCTCACTTTTCCTCAAGCAAAAGTACATTTAAGCCATTATTTTAAAGGAAAGTATTTTCCTGTGAAAATATTTTTTCCCCAACTTCCATATCAACATAATGTACCCTTGAATACGTGAATATTTGGCTCTTGTTTTCTCCCTGTTTTTTTTTTTTTTTTCCAGAAAGAAAACTATATTGGTTTTCTTCAGATACAGGGTCTTTAAAAACCATTTTCTCTTTCACATGAAAATATAGATTTAAAAGATCCTACAAAGTCTCTTTCAAACAACTGTAGAGTTTTCTTTTTCTCTCTGCCTTCTTCCTCTTCTGAACCCAGGTGTTACTACCAATACCTCCATATGCCTTGCAAAAATGAAGATCTGGTACACTCACTCCTTCCTAGGTATTTGGCAAAACTCAGAAAGAAGGCTGTGCTTTTTCACAAGCCATCTTGTGCACTCTCTGCATCCCCATAGGCCACTCCCACTCCCCCACTCCCCATCTTACCAGCTGACCTTCCTCTTTGACCTTCCTGGTAGTGGAAGAGGCAAAGAAGGCTCATTTCTATAAGCACAAGGTTTGGGCAGAAAGAAAGGCAGTGTCCACAGAGCAGTGTCTCCTTGGTGACGGGACAGATAGGCAATGGAGAGATGCTGTTGAAAATAAATGCTTGAGAACAAAAAATAATTGAGCGCCCAGGCAACCAGCAGGCAAGTCAGGAGGCTGTGGGCCAAGCTGAATTAGGAACTTAAGAATTAGGAGATAGTACTGAACATGCTGCTGGGCTTAGTCTCAGCAGTCAACATTTGTACAGCAAATCGGGTCTGTGCCAGTTTATTATCAGCTCTGATCCCAGAAGACCCTGTTTAAAGCAAAAGACTGGGGGCTTTCCTGCCTGGCCTTGGAATTATGTACCTGTGAACCCCAGATCACATCTCAGCTGCCTGATACCCAATGGAGGGGAAAACATTTTTAGGAATTAACTGAGGTTTGTCCCCCCTTGTTTAAAAATCACACAAAAATCTTTAAACAAATTAGTCATGAGAATATATAAAAATTTTACTCCATCTTGTTTCAAGAGGAAAGTCCTAGAACAGACCAACTCAAAGACTCATTAAGGAATTTATTGGAAAAGAGAATGGCTAGATCAGTGTTTCTCAAGCTTAACACTACTGACATTTTCAACCTGATGATTCTTAATTTGGGGGGCTGTCCTGTGCATTACAGGATGTTTGGCAGTGTCCCTGGGCTCCACACACTAGGTGCTAGTAGCAACCCCCACTCCCTTCACCTGGTTGTGACAACCGAAAATGTTCCCAGACATTGCCAACTGTTCCCCAGGAGGCAAAATTTCCCCCGGCTGAAAAGCATAGGGTTACATTATCAATGGTTGGCTCAAATCAAAAAGAAAAGAATGGTTGGTAAAGCTTATTAAATCTTAACAACTATCAGTTGGGTATATAGGTGACTGGGTTCCCAGAATAAGTTTTAATCCCATTAAAATTCCTCAGGAAATGGCTTAAACATTTTATCAGGAATGTTATTTTTTCTCTCTGTGAACTATATCACACAGAAGCTCTGTCCCAGATCAGATCAGATTTGGGACAACCACCATGACAGACTTTTTATATTCATTATCCTCTCCCCAAGCACTTAGGCAAACACAATGACAGTTTTTCATATGTGCTGCTTTAAAGGGAGAGAGATACAGCATGAAAAAAAAATCAGGCAGACTAATTTCTAAGTATTATTATTAAATGCCTAGCAGGAGCAATCATGGGAAAGTTAAAGTAGAAAAGCCAGACCTTCTATTGTAAGAAGCAGGCCTTTTAAAAGACCAAAAAAGGTGTTGAGCACAAAGTTTGAGAATCTGGAGCAGAGTAGAAAAAAAAAAAAGCAAAATACAGTATTTACACACAGAAAAAAAAATGGTCAGAATACAGAGAAAGAATCAGACACAAGCAGTTATCTAAAAAGACTGTATTCCTGGGCGCCTGGGTGGCTCAGTTGGTTGAGCGACTGCCTTCGGCTCAGGTCATAATCCTGGAGTCCCGGGATCGAGTTCCGCATCGGGTCTGCTTCTAACCTCTGACCCTCTTCCCTCTCGTGCTCTCTGTCTCTCATTCTCTCTCTCTCAAATAAATAAATAAATAAATAAATAAATAAATAAAAATCTTTAAAAAGACTGTATTCCTGACCCCAACCAGAGTTAAAACACAGATACTGGAGAGGAGGCAGTGCATCAAGAGAAGCACCTAGATTCCCCAGACCAATGAGGGCAGGTATAAACAGATAGAGGAACTAAGTTACCCATGCCACTCCCAACCCAATCGGTCTCCATCAGCCCCCCAGGAGCATGGGATCAGTAGGCACTGAGAAGAGACCTGAGTGCCAGCAGCCAATTTATGGAGAGGAAGATGGCACTGAACAGGGGCAAAATGACCTCTAGGAGAGAGCTAGAGGACTGACCACTCAAATCAAGGTTTAAATGAGAGTCACAGCTAAATCTTGGGGGAATCTACAGCCCCATCAAGAGCCAAGTTATTATAAGCAGAAAGAGAGGTAAGAGCAGAACAATACCACAGCAAAAAACGGCATTTGGAAATACACGTACAAATTTTAAAGCATTAAAAGAATTTAAGACAATTATAGAAGTTATTAAAAAACAGCATAAATCAGAGTGTTTCAAATCTTAAAAATGAGATGGTTGGGCAAAAAAGAGCTGACAGAAGAAAAATTAGAACTACTAATAATAAAGCATGTCAGGAATTAAGATGTACACAAGCACTAATAATAATGCCATACAAGAAATAGCAAAGTAGAAGAAAATTTTAAGAACCAAAAGGAAGGGGCACCTAGGTGGCTCAGTTGGTTAAGCAGCCAACTCTTGGTTTCGGCTCAGGTCATGATCTCAGGGTCTTGGGATCAAGCCCCAGGTCAGGCTCCTCACTCAGCAGGGAGTCTGCTTCTGGATTCTTCCTCTTCTCTGTCCCTCCCCCAGCTCGTGCTTGTGTGTGCACTCACTCTCTCTCTCTCTCTTTTAAATAAATCTTTAAAAAGGAAAAGGAGGAAAAAAAGTCCACAGAAAATCTATTGTGAACATGTAATAACAGAATGAATATTGTTCCCATCAGCATTTCCTAAAAACTCTCCTAGAAAATGACGTTTTCTAGATTATCGAGAGGCATTAGCAAAATGAATGTTCTTGAACGTTAATATGTATTCTCCTATAGAACTGATTTTAGTTTAATTTTTATATGACGATACCATAAATTGCTACTTCATTAAGTTTTTTTGTTTACAGTAGCTTTCCCATTGATTCTTTCGGGCTATCCAGATACATAATCATATCATCTGCAAATAATTTTTTTTCTTCATTTCAATTCTGATACCTGTAATTAATTGTCATGTCTAAATTCATTGCCTACCACCTCCAACATAGTGTGGAGATGTTTGCCTTGTCATTTTAGCAGTAAATCCTCTAATGCTTGCCCATTGAGTAACACTGGCTTTAGGTGGAGGTATTTATTTTACCTTGTTCAGAAGGTGTCCGCCATTTTCTTTTATTCAACTAGAGTTGAATTATGTCAAATTTTCTGCATCTATGGAAATAATCATACGATTTCTCTCCTTATTAAAATGATGATGATATTAGCTGATTTTCTAATGTTGAGCTTTTACATTGCAGGAAAACAACTTCATTTGGTCATACTGTTTTGATTAATGGGCTAATGAATTCCTAATATTTAATTTAGAGCATTTTAATTTGATTGTCATAATGAGACTGGTCTGTTTTATTTTGGGGTACAAATTCTGTCAGTTGATTTTTTCTTGAGTATATTTGACACACAATGTTACATCAATTTCAAGTATACAAAACTTTGTTTGGTTTTGAGACCAGTTTACTTTATAGAAAGAATTTGGAAAACTTGTTTTTAAACCATGCTCTGAAATAGTTTAGATACTATTAGGATAACTGATCTTTATAGTTTTAGTAAATTCCCATGTTAAACCATCTGGGCTTTATAGTAGAGTGCTCTTTGATTTTTCTATTTCATTTCTCTTAATTGGTCTATTTAGGTATTCCACATCTACCAGAAAATTGTATTACACCAGAAAATTATGCATTTTAAATTTATTTGCAGGGAGTTGTGTGAAGTAGTCATTTAGAGTTTTTAAAGCTTTCTTTCTTCCGAACCTCTACCTTGTACTTCCAATTTTGTGTATTTAAGTTTCCTCTTTAATTTTTTTGTTAGTTTGGCCAATGGTTTGTCAATTTTGCTGATTTTTTTCCCCAAAGAACCAGTTTTTGGACTGATTAGTTCTCCCATTTTGTTTTATTTTGTATTCTAATTCATTATTTTCTGTTTTTATCCTTAATAATTTCTTCCTTCTGCTTTTTTTCTTTGTAATTCTCTCTCTAGATTTCTGTGTATACTTTACTTTCATGTTGTCCTGTTGTCAACTTCTGTTGTCCTGTTTTGATATATTAATGGGTATGGAACCTTCTGTTTCCTGTTCTGATATATTAATGGCTATGGAACCACATTCTGGAGATCTAACCTGATATAGCAACTAAAGAATATTACAAACACACGTGGGGGAGGGGTTAAATGGAGTTACAGCCATGCCATAATGCAGCCATGAAACTAAAGGAGTTAAATCTATCTAGGTTGCCTAGTAGGAATTTCCATAAAGATTTATTTAGTGAGAAAAGCAAGGTATATAAAAGACTAGATAGTTTTCTCTAAAACAAACAGTGACAAGCCTTTAAATACATACTCAAATGTGATTACATGTCAATGAAAAAGGACAGGAGGGATAAAACATTAGTTATTTGGGGGAGAAAGGAGAGCATATGAAGATAAGAATGCATACAGAAAAATGCTTTTAAATATGATGAAGAAAAATAACATGATTGCATTTAAGATAAATTATAAATATGTGAAAATATAAAGAGATACACAAAAAGATGGTCACTACTATGTTAAATCCTAATACCTCAAAATGGTGTGATTTTAGGTGTTTTTAACTTTTTCTTCACATTTATTATAAAGAAAATGGCAAAAAATCTTTATGATATGAGGAAAGCCTCTCACAATTACACTCATCCCAGTTGATCCTCATTTCCACCAATATATATTTCCATATTTTTTTAATAATCTGTCTTATTTTCCATAAAGATTAAAAATCTCTCAAAGAGAAACTGATTTTCCACCTGACATGATGAGGGCCAATAGCTTCACTATTATATAAGTGGTGAGAGTGGTATTTTTCCTTTTTGTCAGGAAAACCACAAAGATTTAGGAAGTGATTTAATAATGACATTTATTTTTAAAGTAAATATTGTATAGGAATGAGTAATCCTTCCATTAATCTCAAAAATGCTTAGAAATGTATTAGAGTTCCATGAACACTGGAATTCCAGTTTTAGAACAGTATGGTAAATTACAAAAGATTCAGAGAAATCTCGGAAAGATCACTGAAAGATCCAAAAAATAAAATTTACGGGGCAAAATTAGAAGACAGAATTGTTCAGCAGAGTAGGTTAAGAGAAACTGCATATAAAAGCCCCTTACACAGAAGAAGGAGGCCAGCTGGTTCCAATCTCCATTAATAATGTAACCAGAAGTTTGGGTTGGGGGGGTGCGTGATGGGAGGGTATTGCAGCAGATGAGACTGGCTAACTACAAAGACCCCAGTGGCAAGATTTGTCAAACAGGGGATGAGTTACTAAGAGGGGTTGTGGGATTGCTTTTTCCTTCTCCTAAGGGGCCTTTCCCTCATCTGTCTGGAATGGTTTAAATGCAATCCAGCCTCGAGAGAGGTGAACGCCTTCATGACTTACAGGCTGCTCTTGGGCTGTATGTGTCAAAGACAAATTTGAACAAGAGTAGATTTAAAGCTGAAACAATTACATCCCCTTCCATCACTCTCCACCCAGTGTCCAATAATGGAATATTTACTGTAAAAGTTTATGAGGCAGCATGGCAAAGATTTAACAGAGGCAGGCAATTTAACAGAGAATGGACCATGGAACAGCATAAACCTGGCTCCACTACACACGATTTCAACAAAGAAATTTCACTGTGTCCTGTAAACCTAACTAAAATGTTTTTGCTGGTTTTCTAAACAATTTGTTTTACTTCGGACCATTCTATTGATACAGGATCTTACAAGCAGCTATAGAGCAGAGTCTTTTTGCAAGATGATGGTCTTAATTTGCAACCATATTTCATAAATAGTTGCTTGCTATTATCATTTGGATCCTGAATATTACTCAAGTAACCATGAAGAAGACATCAAAGATTATCCCATTAAAACATGGGATAAGGATCAAGGATTCTACACAAAGTAATGTGGAAAAACATCAAAATCAGACTGAGAAATTTGTGAAGAGACCTAAAATGTCTTAGAAATAGCCAGTTTTTAATGGATCTGAATTTTTTAATAATTTTTAAACTTTTTAAAAAATTTTTAATTGTGGTAAAAACCACATAAAATTTATCAACTTACTCATTTTTTAAAAAGGTTTTCTTTATTTTTATTTTGGGGAGAGAGAGAGGGAGTGTACGCCCAAGCAGGGGGGAGGGGCAGAGGGAGAAGCAGACTCCCCATTGAGCAGGGAGCCCGATGCAGGACTCGATCCCAGGACCCTAGGATCATGACCTGAGCCGAAGGCAGACTTTTAACCAACTGAGCCACCCAGGCACCTCCCATTTTTAAGTGTACAGTTCAGCTGTATTAAGTTTACTCACACTGTTGTATGTGATCTGTAGAACTTTTTCATCTTTGCAAAACAAACTCTATTTCCATTAAACAAAAACTCCTAATTTCTCCCTTCCCCCAATCCCTGGCAATCATCATTCTTTGTTTCTGTGTGTTTGACTCTTTAGATATTTCACATAAGTGGAATCATATAGTATTTGTCCTTTTGTGATTGGCTCATTTCACTCAGCATAATGTCCCCAAGGTTCATCCATGGTGTAACGTATGACAGGATTCCCATCTTTTAAGGCTGAACAATGTTCCACTGAATGTGTATACCACTTTTTGTAAATCCATTTACCTGTGGATGGACATATGGATATGGGTCCTAGTTTTTTAAATGTAACACAAAGTGTTTTAAGAAATACGTCAGCCTCACGGATATGAGGAATTCTTAATCTCAGGAAACAAACTGAGGGTTGCTGGAGTGGGGGGCGGGGTGGGAGGGATGGGGTGACTGGGTGATAGACACTGGGGAAGGTATGTGCTCTGGTAAGCGCTGTGAATTGTGCAAGACTGTTGAATCTCAGATCTGTACCTCTGAAACAACTAATGCAATATATGTTAAGAAAAAAAAAAAGAAGAAGATAGCAGGAGGGGAAGAATGAGGGAGGGGGAATCGGAGGGGTAGATGAACCATGAGAGACGATGGACTCTGAGAAACAAACTGAAGGTTCTAGAGGGGAGGGGGGTGGAGGATGGGTTAGCCTGGTGACGGGTATTGAGGAGGGCACCTTCTGCATGGAGCACTGGGTGTTATGCACAAACAATGAATCATGGAACACTACATCTAAAACTAATGATGTGATGTATGGGGATTAACATAACAATAAAAAAATTAAAAAAAAAAGAAATAGGTCAGTTATTATGCTATTGTCATTCAGCTCCAAACCCACCCTTTTATACTGTTTCAAGCAAATGAGTCTGTGACTGTAAATCCAAGTTCTGCTGTGCCCACTGACTCCCTGTTAAGCTGTCAATAGGGGGCGCTAGATGGAGAAGGAGGTAAGAACTTGTGCCTTCCTGGCCCTTATGACTTCTGTACACTTGCACTCCCAGTGTCACCCCAGCAACATTCCTCACCTTGGCAGGCAATTCCTTCCAGTGCTGTCTCCAGCTGAAGGCAGCTTGCAGTTTTTCTAACACCTGCAACCAGCCTCATCACACCCTCCTCAGGGACACCAACACAGGCAACGGCTGAACAGCCCCCTTTCCAGCTGCCTGAGTTGCACCTCTGTTCACCCCTTCTCTGAGTTTCTGCCTTTTGGTCATTTCAACCTGAGGACCCGAGCCCCCGGCTGTGGTTAAAGGTGGTAGTTGCTTCCTGCAGTTGCTCACCCTGAGATACATCAGTATTCTCTTCTTGCCTGGCCAGTTACACAGTTTACACCTTTATACCTACTTACCAACTCTCTGTATTAAATGCACCCTGTTCAAATAGCTGGTCAGGTTTCTACCTGCTGACTGTACCTGAATGGACACAGAAATCATGCAACAAAAAAATGCCACCTGAAATTCAAGCTTGGGCATGGCCAAATAATGGAGCAAACCTATTCAGTCATTCCTACAATCAAAATGTAGATTACAGAACAGTATGGTAAGCTATGTTAAAAGGAAATGCAGTTTGGTGTGGGTGGGTAAAAGCAGGACCACTTAACCCTGAGAGGAATCGTCGGGAAAGCTGAGGCAGGAGACAACATACCTGTGCATGAAACCTCACCAGGGAAGGGCTGGTTCTGGCCTCAAGCCTCCCCTGTGAGATGAGAAGCCTGCACCCTGCTCTCCGCTCTGAATGCTTCTCCATGGTCATCCACAGAGTTAAACAAAAAGTGCATGTGTGTCCTATCTCCTTTACCTTCCGAGGTCCTCAGAGGAGCAACAAGGGGGGCCTGGGTGTCTCAGTTGGTTAAGCATCAGACTCTTGTTTTGGCCCAGGTCATGATCTCAGGGTCCTGGGATCGAGCCCCCGCATCGGGCTCCCCAATCAGTGGGGGGTCTGCTTGGGATTCTCTTTCTCTTCCTCTCCCTCTGCCCCTCTCCCTGCTCACACGTGCTCACTTGCGCTCTCTCTCTAAAAAAAAAAAAAAAAAAAGGAGCAACAAGCGACATTTTGTCTTATTTTTCACTCTGTAACTCTTCCAGCACTGACGAGGGCCTAGTCAGAGAGAATTAGTTATTGGTCATCTACAATCTTGGCCTCTGTTTGCCACAAAATTCATTCATATGGGAGATGTATATGAGCTGCCATAGGGATAAATCCATGGGTGCTCATCGAATAATTAACATGGCCTGCACAAGGACTATGTGCCAGGCATCATCCTGATTGCTTCTTATCCCTTAACTCCAATTCTTCAACAACATCCTTATTATCGTGGCCACCATTTGGGGGATGCTCACAGAAATGAGGTTCGCAGAGAGTTAAGGAGCTTGCCCAATGTCCTATGTGCAGGATCTAAGTTTTGTCCAACATAGGGCCTATGGTGCTCTCTACTGCCCCACACTACTGCCCATTTTTATGAAAGCAAATAAAATTTTACCAGGGTATTCCTACCAACTTATCTTCTATTATACTATTTCAGACATAATACTCAAGAAATAAAAATCTATTGTTTGCCTTTACATATTAAGAGACTCTTCCTTGGAAGTAAAAACTATTCATATTTGATAATAGTATGTATAAATGTAAAGTGATTTATACATTACACTTTTGCAAAAGTAGTGGACCCATTATGGCAGTAATATTCTGGCAGGACTCTGTTTTTAAAAAGTGTGCAAATATACTATAACCATGTGATCCCACCTCTAGGGATATAAACCAGAGAAAATATCACATCACTTTTCACTGAAGTTTTGTAGTTGAAGAAAGCAAGCAATCTCAGTGCCCATACTTGATCAGACAGGTAAAATGTGATGGATGCATGTTATTTTTATGCTGGAAAGCTTAAAAAAAAAAAAACTTATTTCCCAGACTCCCTTGCAGCTAGTACTCTGGATTTGACCGAGGCTACTGTCAGGTGTAGTTTCATGGCATCTGGATGGCAGCAGGGAGGTGGAGCCTGGGATTCTGCGGCTTCGGCTGGTTCTGCTAGCAAGCAGTGTCCTGAAAATGGCGGTTTCTGCTGCCAGAGCTTCCTGACCCTACTGGTCTCCTGGTTGTGGCGGGGCCCCTTGATTTTTGGCACCAGCTGCTTTACAACTCTGTAGTTTCTTGTTGGTCTTTGGGCCATTAAAACAATTATTTGAGCTCAATTTTTAACCTTCTCAACAATTCTATAAACTGTTTATTAACCTGTACCAAATCCATTTACTCTCAAACTGAAGAGAAAAATTTCTGTTCCCTGCCATGATCAAAAACGCCACATCACTGTCTACCTTGAAAAGGATGCCTTGGATATAGCTTGTCAGGACCTGTGAAGAGCAATCTGAATTTCCATAGAGGAATAAACAGTTTGGGGCAGTTTTTTGGCTACCCCTTCTCCTTCTTTTGCTTAAAATAAAACTTTGATGTCTAACATGTTTCATGGTCAGTAAAGTTGGTGTTAAAAATAAAGCTTCTTAAAAATAAACATGCAAGGATATCTCCTATGAGCTCTATTCACAAAATGTTTACAAATACAACCTATCTACATCACTGGGCACAAATATGACTTTATTTATACCACTATACTTTGTGCAAGACTTGCAGGCACCTCAAGAAAAACCTTGAATCATGTCTGTTTATTTCTATTTTACTTTATAGTCCAAGCTAAAATTAAATACACTTTGTCTAGTTTTACTTAGCTTATGTGAAACTAACGGCGGAATTTCAAGAATCTTAAGGAAGCTTCCCAGATTCCTCTCCAGCAAAACCAACAGCCATACTGCTATCTGGGATCTATGCTGTGTTCCTATTCTTACAAGGCATTTTCTGCAGTCCCTTTTCCAGATAGAAACAGCAATTGTCAACACCTAAGGAAGGGGGCAGCAGCATTTAAAGCTAGTTTTACAAAAAGAGAGCATTGTTTTATAGAAACAGCGCATTCCCTTCACAAGGACTGGAGACGCGGGGACTAGAAAAGAGAACCGAGAAGCCAGTGGAAGAAAGGCCCCACAGGATGGCTACAGTTAGTTCCCTAAGCACTGTACCTACTGCCCAGGTGGCCCCAACATCGGTTATGGACCTGCACTTTGGGCTAGCTTTCTCTCACCTCTATTCTTAATGTGGCAGCTAGTTGTACTTTTGGAAAGGGTTTGGAAAAAAAAAAATTCTATTCTCATTTGCCAAATGGAAAAGGGAAAACTCAAGATTCCAGAAAGAAAAAGTGATAATACCAAACCCTAACAGCATTGCTTCTATTATTGGTTTTAAATCTTAAATGTTTGAACTTGAGAATGAAAAATCTGCATATGAGTGCCCACCCCACTACTTATTAGCTCTGAGACCTTGGTCAAGTCACTCAAAACAGGTTTCTGTTCTTTTACTGTGGAGATCATTGCTTTCTGTTCTAATCCCAGGACCGGGGTTAGAGCGACATACAGTATTCTATGTGAAATCTCCCTCACTGGAGAAGAATCACAACTGTCAGGTGTTAACATAGAAATGTTACATTCTTGTCATCCATGTGATGACTGCCACATTCTGAAAACAGCATCTGCTCCAAAAACTGTTGCTAAAAGACACCGATCATACTTCCTTTAGTAAATATTTATAAGTCATAAGCATTTGTTGAGTGACCATATGTATGAAGTACGGCAGGCTCTGCAGGAGGGGGGCTGATTAAAGCCACAAGGCGAATGCACGACACGGTATTGCACAGAGCCAGAAGGAAAAAGAACAGATGCTTCTTTGCCTCATCATCTGTATTTTTCACTCAAAATATAGCAACTAAACTGTAATCACTTTTGAAATCCCTTGCAGGTGTTTTACTTGGCTTCTCCTCACTAGCTCCAGTGACTTTCCATATTCTGGAATCCATGGTAATGGCTGATAATGTGGTGACAGTAATTAAATTATGGAAGGGAGGAAAATGTGTGTCGTGGCTGTTCTCAATGAGTACAAAACATAAATCTTGTATCTACCATGATATTAGAACCATCTAGTAATGGATGCTGTGGTAATACCCAGTGTCCTAACGGATTCATTGATGTTTTTCCACAGTCATTTCACTGGCTTGGTGCATGTGTGTTAGTACGTACACAGCCCTCTAATGCATACAGAGAGCAATTTCTGGGCCTAGGAACAGCTTTAAAACATGCAAGAATGGGGAAACAATTTCATAAGATATATCAAGCATTTTCTCTCGTCCTTCCTCTTTTTCTAGGATACTGACAGAAGATTCTCAAATGACACTGAAATATAAACTTGGTTGTTTATTTTATGCTCATTAGAAATTACTTTTCAAATTCAGTTAATGAGAATACTATTTACATGTGTAATACACAGGGTCTTATTTGTTTTTTCTTCTAAATTTGAAACAAACGCTCTGAACTCTTGAAGTCATTTCTGGGTTAATACTTTATAAAATATTTCTTAAGACTTCACTATCCCAAAGCAAATAACATTAGAAAGGAGAAATCTTGCAAATTTAGAATCTTTGTATTTTGATGTAGACAATCCGACTGTCTGGGAAGTGTCCTCCTAAGGATTATATGAAACACATGTTATTTCACTAGTCCAAAAATCTTTTCCTAATATATTTACCAATCTTAGGGTGGAAACTATTTTTTTTTTTTAAGAAAACTTTCTCTTCAATCATGGTGTATTCCTGAGCCTTGATCCAGACCTGCTAAGTCAGCAAGGGGGGAGGGGGGGGCGCAATGCAGAGACAGGAAACGAGCTGGGTTTTAACAAATCCATCAGTGATTCTGATGCAGTGTGATTCTCAAACTCTCACCAGCCAGAAATTTGCATTTTTTTTAAACATTTACTTATTTATTTGAGAGTGTGCATGCGCGTGTGTGTGCAAAAGTGGGGAGGGGCAAAGGGAAAGACTCTTTAGCAGACTACCCTAGAGGAGGGCCAGACGCAGGGCTCCACCAGGGGACTCAACTGGGGGGCTCCATGTGGGGCTCAATCCCACGATCCTGAGACCAAGATCTGAAACAAAATCAAGAGTCGGAGAGTTAACCTACTAAGCCACCCATGTTTAGGTTCCCAGGTGATGCTGATACTATTGGTCTGGGGATCACACGTTAAAAACCCGCTCTGCAGTATTTTTAAAATCCTGTTATCACTGTAAGAGTCTGACAAGCCAAACAGACTTCCCCACATAATTTGACTAAAATGATCAGTCACCAAATAATCTCTTTGTGGATTTTCTCTTTCATACAAGTAGTATGGAGCAAATAGCTAGGGGTATAATAGCATTTCATCCTACCACAGGAAAGCTCTCAATTGGTATTTCAATAGTATTGTGCTTTTCCCAAATAGCTGGGTCTTGAAACCTCTTATATATGTTCTGCTGCCTTATGGTGTTTCGTTATGCACATTCCCCCTTATCAAGCTACTTCAGGCTCTGTTTGGCTCCACCACTTTCCATGGGTTGTAGACATGGAGAGAAATAAAACATGGTTCCAGGATGGCTCCAGCATTGTAGCACAAAACTTATAAAATGCCACACAAGTAATTTTATAGTAGGATAATTCCTTAAGCAAAATTGAGAGCAAGATTGCCAATTTGCAAAATTCCAGGGGAGTACCACTCACATTGTTGCAGAAGGGTGGTGCCTGAAGTTGCACTGTGTACCGCCTACGTGCCCTTAACAATAACCCAAATTGAGAATTAGACAACGATATTGCCACCACTTCCACGCATACGTTTAGTACTTTCTTTTATTCCCGACCTTTAGTTGCAGTGCCTAAAATTAACCATCTTCCCCTCTGTCCTAAGAAGAGAGCTCTGATAGTATGCTAACGACTTCATGTAATATAGAATAACTACTCCTACATTTGAGTAGCTGATACCTTTTGGGGTGTCTTTCCAGCCACGGTCTTCTAAAACTGCCTTCTTACCCAAAGGATTGGACCACTATCTTCATACCCATACTATAAGATAGAAGCTCCTGGGCATAGTTAATTAGATCATGGGTGGCACTTGATAAGAAAGAGGCTAGACTGGCTGGCTCATGGCCAACAAAAATTTTTTCCAGGAATTTGAACTAAGAGATACAGAGACTAAGAGTATTGAGAACTGAATCATATCAATAAAAAGCATTAGCAATAAAGTTCAATGAAGCTCTAAATTTTCTGAAACTGGCTGGGTTTCCACTCTTTCTGAAATCTAGCAGCTTTCGTTGATTCTGTAAGGTACTCTATTGTCCTTTGGTACTGAATATACTCCCCTTTCACCAGATCTTCCCTGCCTTCTCTGACCTGACCTGGGCTCCAGGAGCTCATGAAGACACAGTGCATCACTCTCGTTGTCTTGATGCCTGGCTTCCATTGGAGTTAGCCAATGGAAGCACTTACAGGCCCTTAAAGGGTAGAGAGAAGAGAAGCCAGACTATTTCTTCTCTACGCTCTTCCTCCATGCTTTGGTGCCTTCTGCTAGTAGCTACATCCCTCCCCAACTATAATTCCTACGAGGCAATCCCTCCCTTAAGGTTTCAGCTCTCAGCAGGCTCTAGTAACACTCTTTTCTCCCCTCTCCCTTTAGCCCTAGAAGTGGTACTGGTTTCCCACTCTTACTGGTCTCTGGGTATCTCACCATCCCCTGCTTATTTAACTCTGCCCATACCTCTGTAAGCATTCCTTTCACATGAGCCATCTGAGTGAATTCTGTTTCCTGCTAGAATCCTGAGACTTTCTAATAAATGTTCCTATTACTAGCAACAATAGTATTTGCTTAAATAAGTTATGATTGGACCATGGCACTTGCAAACATACATGACTGGAATATGTGACCCTTTATAGGGGGATTAAAAATCCCAAAAGATGTTACCACTTTCAGGTAAACATGGTAGATTTATCTCTTTTCTTTACAAAATTCCATTGAATAGCAGAATAAAAATATTCAAAGTGGACCAATCCACAAAATAGGAGAGAGGGCAACAATGAACTAGAGATGGCAATGGGGTTTACTAAATAAATGGAGTGATGACCAAATTAACACAACACAGGAAACCAGTCTAGCAGAAGGGGATACTAAGAGGCAAACTGATTCTCCCATCCACAGCCCTGAAAAGCTAAGGACTTAAAGTATCAGGAAAGGGGTAGGAGAAGAGACTTGACTCTAACCAGAGAGATTGGTTGAAAGTCTGTGGATATGAAGTTACTGAAACTCCAGCTCTCATTCCCCACTCACCAGATTTTTGCTCTCAAGACATGTAACCAGAGGGCGCCTGGGTGGCTCAGTCGGTTAAGCGTCTGCCTTCCGCTCAGGGTCATGATCCTAGGGTCCTAGGATGGAGTCCCCCATCAGGCTCCCGGCTCTGTGGGGAGCCTGTTTCTCCCTCTGCCTCTGCCTCTCTCTCTGTCTCTCATGAATGAATAAATAAAATCTTAAAAAAAAAAAAAAAAAAGACGTAACCAGAACTTGTGAAATATGGGTATGTAAAGTATGGAAATCCGGAGGACTGTAAGAGAGATTGAATAAGAGACCCTCTCCCATACACACACACCCTAGGTCTTTCACTTATTCTACTGGCAGAATTCTAGCAGGCAGAAGGGATTGGAGAATTCTCCTCTGAGAAAATGACCTACCCAGAAAGAAGATGTTCAAGTACTGACAATTGAGAATGCAACAAAAGGCCAGATTTATGCTTGTTCACTACAAAGAGCAACCTATAGGTTGAAAAGCCCCACTATTACACAAAGAAAAATGTCTTCTCAGTGCCTTGCTCATGTATGGCCAGAAAACCAGAGCAGAACCATTCTGTGGCGTCTTGCCTAGCCTTCCATTTAAAGATCCCCACAGGGCCACCTGGGTGGCTCAGTTGGTTAAGCATCCAACTCTTGATTTCGGCTCAGGTCATGATCTCAGGATCTTGGGATCAAGAATGGAGTCTGCTTGTCCCTCTCCCTCCTCTCCTCTCTCTCACTCTCAAATAAATAAATAAAATCTTTAAAGATCCCCACATATCATAAGCACAAAAAACTCAATGTATTAAAGAACACATGATGCCTCTCACTTTAGACTGATCATAGCCAGTGCAGTAAACTATAACCATTTGCATCGTACATATCTTGAGTAAAAATGAATTTGACAATATACCTGAGAAATTAAATTTTTACTTTCTTACATTAACTTATATTTTCTGATGAAAATATGTTCAAATTATATACATTTGAATACAACTATGACTATTTTTAATTCTTTAGATTACTGGCAATAACAAATTATGCAAAAATTTTCCCTATAACACTGTAATTGGTATGTTTGTTGAAATAAAAGCAAAAAAAAATAATTTGGAGGATATATAATAATTCACAAATTATGTCTTTATTTCATTACTTGTCCAGACATCTATAGATCTATAGAACACACAGACATGAACTATAATAATTAAATTCAATCATCTTTGATGTTTTAATGACTTCCAGTCATATGAAAACCAGTTTTACATACTTACAAAATTATTACTGCCACAATTTTGGAAGTATACTTATCAAGGTGAGAGAATTGAACAGTTTGTCGGCTGGAATTATAATTTCTAAATATTTAAATATATGGCATATAGGCTTCCATATATAGTCTTGTGGTGAACCCACAATATTAGGGACAGGCCTAACCTGTCATTATATATTATTATATAAATAATATATATAAAATACAGGATATTAGGCCTGAACCAAATCACTGGATATTTGAAGAAAGCCTCAATAAGGAAATGAAAAATGTAAAACAAAAGAAAAGAATATCAAGGATAAAAAAAATGCAGATGTCAAAACTCCTTAAAAATTCTATATCATTAATACTCTCAGAAAACTAAGAGAAGCCACTGTATCCATAAAAAAAAAAAAGATCAAGATGCTTATTATTTGAATTCAGAGGAGAAGGATCTCTTCAAAAGAGAGAAAGCCAAAATAAAAAGTTCAGAATACATACTGTTCAAAACTCAACAGTAAAAATCAAACAATTTAATTGGAGAATGGGCAAAAGATAGGAACAGCCATTTCGCCAGAGAGGATATACAGATGGCAAAGAAACAAATGAAGAGATATTCAACATCATTCAACATCAGGTAAATATAAGTTGAAACCATAAGGAGATGTCATTATACATCTATCAGAATGGATTAAATAAAAAATAATGACAATATCAAATGCTGATGAGGACGCAGAAAAGATCACTCACTCATTCATTGCTGGTGTGAAAGTAAAATGGCACATCACTCTGGAAAACAGTGTAATAGTTTTTTATAAAACTAAACACGCAGCTACCATACAATCTCGCAATAGCACTCTTGTACATTTGTCCCCAAAATATAAAAAGTTATGTTCACACAAAAATCTGTGCATGAATTTTCATAGCAGCTTTATTAACAGCCTAACACTGGAGACAACCCAGATGTCCTTCAACAGTTGAATAATTAAACAAATGTGCTATGGACTATTACTTAGGTCTAAAATGGAACAGACAACTGATAACGAATCTTGAGGGAATTATGCTAAGTGAAAAGAGACAATTCCAAAAGGTTACATACTGTATGATTCCATTCAGAACATTCTTAAAATGACAAAATTATATAAGCGGAAAACAGATTAGTGGTCGCCAAGGATTAGAGCTGAGGTGGGTAAGAAAAGTGGGTGTGGCTATAAAAAGCCCAGACGAGGGATGCTTGTAGTGATGGAAAAGTTCTCTACTTGACAGTTTTAGTAACGTGGTTATAATATTGTACTACAGCTTTGCCAAATATTATCATTAAGGAAAACTGGGTAACAGGTACACAGGATCTCACTGTATTAATCTTTACAACAGGACATGAATCTACAATTATCTCAATATAAAAAGCTTAATTTAGAAAACAAAGGAGTACTAAAAGATAAATTCAAGGAAATCTAGAAAACGGAACATAAAGATAAAGACATGTAAACAGGATACAGTGGATTAAAAAGAAAAACTGGAGGACTAATCAGCCCCGAGCGAGCCCTGAAGACACAAGTGACGTGAAGAAATGGCCCAAATATCCACAGTCCCCACTCCACCTACACTGCCTCTCTCTTGCAGTCTGCATCTATGGCTTCATGTGGAGTTCCCTATGATCAGTTGACCGAGGAAAAGAAAATTCAGGCCGGGCGTGTACAGGTGTGCATAATATGCAGGTACCACTTGAAAATGGACAGCTGCAGCACTCCAGCCCCTCCCTGAGACATCCCTGAAGGACACTGATAAGGGAAAGTCCTCTTAGTGGGCAGAAATTAGAGCAGTGCACCTCATTGTTCACTTTGCTTGGAAGGAGAAATGGCCATATGTGTGATTATATACCAATTCATGGGCTCTGGCCAATGGTTTGGCTAAACAGTCAGGGACTCAGAAGGAACATGGTTGGAAAAGTAGTGACAAGGAAATCTGGTAAAGACAGACATCTCAGAATGGGTAAAAACATGAAGGCATGTGTATCCCATGTGAATGCTCACAAATGGATCACTCAGCAGAGGATGATTTTAATAATCAAGAGACTAGAATGACCTGTTGTATAGATTCCAGTCAGCCTCTTTCCCCAGCCACTCCAGTCATCTCTCAATGGGTTCAAAGTGCTTTGGGTTCTGCATTTCTGGAAAACCTTAATACAAAAGGCCCAAGTGTCCTCAAAATAAATGAAAAGCCTCACAGGCAATCATCCCCATCAATAACCATGAAGGGTCTGACATTTTACCAAACTTGCAAGCAAATGGATAGCCTGCCACAGTTTCACAGATTCTGGCAGACATGAGACTCCTAGGTCAGAGACAAAGAACTCTCTTACAACACAGCAAATAACATGAGTTTCATATTCATATTGGTCTCCTTGTTCCCCAAGTCCCATGGGGGCAACACAGAGCAACCCATGTGGATGCTGCACATGCTGTGGGTTTGTGTCACAGCTAAGAAAACCCGAGCTTGGGAAAACCCATTCTTTTATAGGCTTCAAACAAACCTGCCCAAACTTTGTACCAAAGAGTGACACTGTCTTATTATGCTGGATAAAAAACAAAAGAGGCCCTCTGTTAAAGAAAGATACACTATATCTTCCAAGGCTGTTGTCTATACAAACATCTTTGAAAAGATAGAATGAAAGGCTATCAGTGCCTCAGCTCACAGGACATGTAGAAATGCTAGAGACCCATGGAGAATTATCTCCCAACAACAAGAAATAAAGAGAAGATTCTAAATGTTTCCACAAGGAAAAAGCAAGTCTATTCAAACTTTTAACTACCAACCCTGGAAGCTAGAAGACAAGAAAACAATGCCAAAAGTCTAAGGGAAATTATTTTCAACTTAAAATGCCATAGTCAAAATATCAATCAAGTAACAGAATAAAAATATCCTTAGACATGCAAAAATTTTTGTAAATTTCTATGCATTTTTAAAGAATTTTTTATTTATTCATTTGAGACAGAGAGAGAGAGAGAGAGAGCAGGAGCAGTGGGGAGAGGCAGAGGATGAGGGAGAAGCAGAAGCCCTGCTGAGCAGGGAGCCTGACATGGGGCTTGATCCCAGGACCTGGAGATCATTACCTGAGCTGAAGGCAGACGCTTAACCATCTGAGCCACCCAGGCACCCCTCTATGCACTTCTTACAGAAGACTACCAGGAAACTGTGCAGCAAATCGATTGAATATAGAAGGGGAAGAATAGGAGACCAATATATAAAAGATTCAACACAGGTGATCGGAAGAGAAAAATTCCAAAATGATGGTGAGAAGGGCACCTGGGTGGCTCACTCGGTTAATCATCTGCTCAGGTCATGATCCCAGGGTCCTGGGATCGAGCGCCATGTCAGTCTCCCTGCTCGGCAGGGAGTCTGTTCCTGACCTCTCCCTCTGCTCCTCCCCACTGCTTGTATTCTTTCTTTCTCTCTCTCTCTCTCTCTCCCTCAAAATAAATAAATAAATAAAAATCTTAAAATGATGGTGAGAGAAATCCCAAGATAACTGTGCCGCAGGACATAAGAGCATCCACTATAGAATGAAAGAGAAGAGAGGACTCTGGAGGGAGAGATCAGGTGGTAGGAGGGTGTGAAGGAAGGAGAACCGAAAGCTTTTATTTTAATTGACCATTTGGAAAATTGTATTGACAGGAGCTGACAGATCTACTTGAATTTGGGGGCTAACTACTAATAGGTATGTTTTGAAAACTAAGCAAATGAAAAAAGTTGAAGCAGTTAAGTCCAGGAAAAGCAGAGTTATGAAAAACATAGCAGTGCAGTATCTGACTAGCAGAGAATAATATTAAACAGCCAAAATAATTCAAATAAATGCCAGCTATTGAATAATTAATTGTGCTGTAACTACATTGGGAAGATGCATAAAAAAGAACTGGAAGTGATACATAAAAGCTAAATTCTTGTCTACTAGAATTCAACAAATGGTATCTAGAATTAACAACTAAAAGAAGTGGCAATGTAAGCATTTCATCTAAAAATGTGGAAGTGATAGTAGCAATAGTTAAAAACGTTGAGACTGTTTTCTTCATTAGGGAGTGGAACCAGGTATGTGCCTGAGTAAGGCCAGAAAAGACTTCTGCGGAAGGCAGTAATAGTAAGTAATTTTCTCATTGATTTCAAACTTATTTTTAGCTTTAATTTATTCATCTCTATTTCAAATTTATCTTTAAATTCCATGACTTTTAAAAGCATATGTCTATCTGACTCAGATGAAGGGAGGGAAAGGAAAGGTAGAAAGGAAAGGAAAGGAAGCAAACTAAAAGATCTCAGAGCCTTAAGCCAGTATTTTTCAAACTATGTCTTATGGAGCTCCAGGTATAGATGGAGTTGTTTTAGGCCCACCATTCTCTCAGTCACCAAAGTACCTCTCTTCTCCTTTGTTTCACACACTAGAGTCCCATGCAGGGTTCATCTTAAGATACTTCATTTGTTAAAATATAAATAACATAATGAATAAAATGGAAACCCAAAGTAATAATTTAACCTAACAAAATACAGTAGTGAAATGAAATAAAAATACACTCAGAAAGTACAACCTTAAAACAAATAACAGTAATAAATTCCTAATCATAGGATATCATATATCCGAAATGGGCTAGTACAGTGATAATTTGAAGGTAAATGGTGATTTTTATTGTTCTTGTATTTTTTTATTTAAATTCAATTAGCCAACATATAGTACATCATTAGTTTCAGATAGAGGGTTCAGTAATTCATCAGTTGCATATAACACCCAGTGCTCATCACATCACATGCCCTCCTTAATGCCTGTCACCCAGTTACCCCATCCTCCCACCCACCTCCCCTTCAGCAACCCTCAGTTTGTTTCCTGTAGTTAAGAGTCTCTCTTGTTCTTTTAAATCAACCTACACTGGCAATACACAGAGCAAGTTGTCCAACAGACCAGTTGTAATTCTTCTCGGAAAGGAAAACATTCCCTTCCACCTTTGTCCTTTATTTATATCCACCAAATCTTACTGATGGATTTTTAAGTGAAGATCTTTTGATTGCAAGTGGCATAAGTTTGATTCAAATTAGCTTAAGGGGAAATAAAATGGAACAAATTGACTTGCATAACTAGACTCAAGAGTAGATTGGTAGCTAGATAGATCTAGGAGCTCAAATATCAGGTTTCAGTTAGCAAGTCTTATTCTCTCTCTCTGTCCCTCAGCTCTGATTCTTCTATACTAACTTTGTTCCAAGGCAAGTCCTCCACTCATGGCATGGAATTCCAGACTTATATCCAAGAGTCCCTGTTACCCTCTAAAAAGGAGCTACTCTTTTCTAAGAATTCTATAAAATTTCCAGATTTGGTCCTGAATCAGCCAACTTAAGTTGTGTACCCTTCTATAAATCAAAGCTCCCTAGATCCACATATAACACTGCAAATGGAGAATAAAAATAGAGGACTGAGTAAATTCTGATTTATTACTAAGTATTTAATACCATTATAAAAGGTATTAGGATTCTGGTTACCAATTACAACATGTAGGTTTGCTCCTCACACCAAGCAATTCTCAAGCAATTCAACTCAATTCTGATCCTATCTACCTGTTGATAGCATTAGATCCCACAGGTTAAGGGCTCAATCTTATAAGACTGCCCCCCAACACTTCAGATGCTGATCACAAGTCCAGGTTGTCACTGGTGCTTCTGACCAACCTGCTATAGATTGGAAGTCAATGATCCTCCTCTTTGTGTTCAATGAATTCTCTAAAGCAGCTCACCGAACTCAGAGAAACATTTTTCTTACTAGATCCCCAGTTTATTGTAAAAGGATAGGACTCAGGAGCAACCAGATGGAAGAGATGCATAGGGCAAGGTATGTGGGAAGGGGCACAGAGCTTCCAGGCCCTCTCCAGGTGTGCCACTCCCCCAAATCTCCACATGTATACAACCTGGAAAATCTCCAAACCCCCTCCTTTGGGATTTTTCTGGAGGCTTTATTACACAGACACAATTGATTAAATCATTGGCAATTGGTGATTGATACAACTTCCAGCTCCTCTCTCTTCCCTACCAGTCAGGGGTGAGGGATGGGGGCAGGGTGAAATTTCCAACCCTTTAATCACATGGTAGATTCTCCTAGCAACCAGCACCCATCCTAGGTGCAGTTCAAAAGTCACCTCATTAACCTAACAAATACACCTTCGTTCCTCACATCACTTGGGAAATTCCAAGGGTTTTAGGAGTTCTGTGCCAGGAACAAGGACAAAGACCAAATATATATATATTCCAATATACATACTGGAATATATATATATAAGTCACCATATCACAGTTTTAAGTATTTTCTATGTGTTTGCTGCTTCTATCTTCTAGAAAGAGCTCGCTAATCTTCTGTCTTCACTGCTTCTGCCTTATAATCTCCCAAACATTCTGCTTCTTACTGAAATATAGTTTCCACTCCTAATACCTCTTGCCAAGGGCAGGAATACGCTCCTTAATACATACCTTATATTTTAGATGATCCTTTAACACTGATGACCATTTCCTCCTAGAAATTTTTATATGTATAAAAATTTTAGAGGTGCAAACTAGAGGCTTTTTTTTTTTTAGAAATACTCTTTTCACTTAGATTTCATAACACTACACTCCAACCTCTCTAGCTCTCCTTTTCAGTTTCCCATGTGAGCTCTGTTTTGGTTAGTATTTTTCAACGTTTTTATCCTAAGCCCTCCTCCCATTCTATATATTTTACATTGGCAATCTCTTCTGCATCTACTATTTTGAATACTAAATTATAGCTAAATGACTAACTGTATCTTCCACCCCAATCTTTCTGAAATTCAGAAACTTTGCCAGAGACTGTAGATGTTCAACAGTATCTATATTCTCCTGTTCTTTATGAACACAGAGCTAGGATGTATTTTTTAGCCACATTTGCAGTTCAGACTGATTATGTCATGGGTTCTAGACAGTAGAAATTAGAGGAAGTGATATTTCCCACTTCCAGGGCTAGGCTATAATGCTCCCCCACCCCAGCCCCCACGACACACCTGCCTGCCCTTGCAATACTCATTCTGTCAGGTGAATGAAAGAATGTCAGGCATCTAGAAGAAAGTCTAGATGGAAAGTCTAAATTATTTTATGGAGCAGACTCCATTCCACCACTCCAGCCCACATTGTACTTTTAAGTGAGAGAGAAATAAACTTTTATTGTGCTAAATTACTAAGCAGTGGTCTGCTTCAGCAGCTAATATTATTTAACTTAACACACCCACACACCTAACTGGTTCTGTAGCTTTGTCAAATTCAACCAGATACAAAGCAAGCTCATCATCTTCTTTCCCTCCCCCTCACCACCTAAACTCCTCCTCCAGCTCGTGACTATCTCATCCAATTAATTAAAAGAGATTAAAAATTCACTTCAAAGGGAAACCTGCCAATGTTGAGTCCTTGCTATTCTGTATTGAGCAGAGCCAATTATCAGGTGATCTCTGGGGTCAAACCAACTTTTCTCCATGCCAGCTGGCACCACTGTCCTTCCAGGTATCCTCCGCAGGCTAGATTACTGTCATGGCCTCTTAATGGCTTTTCTTGCTTGTATTCTTGCTGTTCTCCATTCTCCACAGTACAGCCAGATTTTATCTTTGAAAAATGCAAATATAACCCTTACTCTTTCATTATTCTGAGGATAAAGCCCAAATGCTTTAACATGGCTTGAAAGACCGTATATTACTTGTTTCTTGCATCTCTCTCCAAGCCCATCCTATGTCACACTCCATCCTCTACCATACCGAGCATCTTTCTGTTTCTTGAACAAATTGTAGACTCTGCATTTCCTTCTGTTACTGTCTTCTACTAGTAAGCTCAGTGATGGCACTGACACCATCTGATTTTTATGTTGTTGTATTTCCAGACCATTTAGTATAAGTTAGCATTCAATATTTGTTGAATGTCTCACAGACTAAGCCTGTTTGACCATAGACAATACCTATGGGAATACCCCAAATAAAGACTGATATCTGAATTCTCAGTCACAACAATATACATAAATAAGAACAGCAAAAACAACAGTACTTTTAAAATAGTAATCAATTAGTTAGGGTAAAAGGTAGGTGTAACAAAGAGACTTATAAAGAGAATGGCTTAAAGAAAAAAAAAACATTTCCCTCATATAACAGTCCTGATGTGGGTTATCCAGGTTGTCAAGGCAGTTCTCCATGTGGACACTCAGGAACCCAAGTCCCTCCACTCACACTGCTCCTCCACTCTTAGGGATAGTGTCACTATCAACATGGTCAAAACTGTATCACTATGGGTTCAAGCCAGTGGGAAATGAGAAGAGAACATGAAATAGAAGGGAACATACAGGAGAAAAGAATATACAGGATGTATCAGTCAGGATTCCAACAGAAAAATAGAATCAAGAGAATAAATATATATTAAGAGATTTATTGCAAGGAATGGGTTTACGGGATTATGGCTAGGCAAGTTCAAAATCCACAGGGCAGGCTCTCTGGAAGGGCAGGCTAGAAATTCTCAGGCAGAAACTGAAGTTTCAGTTCCCGCATAGAATTTCTTCTTCCTCAAGAAAATATCAATTCTCTCTTAAAGCCTTTCAACTGATTGGATAAGTCCAATCTCAAGGATAGTTTCTGTTTACTTAAGGTCAATTCAGATATTAATCACATCTACAAAATATCTTTACAGCAACACCTATATTTGTGTTTTATTGAATAACTGGGGATGACAGCTTAGCCCAGTTGACCAACAGAACTGACCATCACAGAGGAGAGGAGAACATAGAGGAGAAGAGACAAAGAGAAGAGAAGAACACCTAGAGGAGTACTGCCCACTGCCTTGAGTTCTAGGTAAAATGGACACATTTACTCCCAGTCACATTCCATTATGACACCTTAGTCACATGGGTACACCTGACTGCAAGAAAGTCTGAGAAATGTAGTCCAGCCATGTGCTCAATATAAAAAGACAAACAGTTTTAGTGGATAACTAGTAAGCTCCACCTCAGCAATGGACAATTTTGAGAAAACAGATCTCAATTATTTGGCTGTGCATGTTTGTTCCTTGTGCTGCAGAACTGAAAATGCACTTTGCTCTTTCCAAAAGAATTCTTACTAATACCTAAACACCTGAAGGCACTGTTAGTTCAGACCGGCTTATGTCTACCACAGATGAGACAAGGTTATCTCCTTGGCATTTGTCACCCAGCTTCAGTTTTTACAGTAATGATAAGGGATTTGTGATCCAACTTTGGTAATTACTTCTGCAAATTTCCTTCATCTATAGCCCTGCCAAATTCACTGTGTCAGTATAAGATCATTGACATTCTATACCTACTTAGAGTGAATTATTGAGAACCTGCGATTCTAGCACTGAATTAAGAGGGAATAATAGGCTGAAGTATTTTGGCTATTTAAACCAGAGAGATCTGATCATGGAAGAGCAAGCTTTCCGCCTTTGGTATGTGTCCCAGAGTGTAGCGGCTCTAGGACTAGAGATGGGACAAACAGGCCTCAGCTCTCTTGGCAGTTTTATTCCATTTCGCTCCTTCCCTCCTTTTTGAACCTATAGAAATTATTCTAGAACAACCTGTCTCCTGGCATCTTTCCATTTGTTTCCTCTCATTCTCCCTCTTCCTAAAATCTAACTAGTAAGCAAGGAAGGAAGAATTAGGAGACAGTCTCAAGTGGTACTGCTTTGCCCTCCTTCCAGTTCTGATTTCTCCCCATGCAGCATTCCCATCAATGAAAAACCTGAAGTAATACCACATCCATGAGCTACCCATCAGTACACTCCTACCACTGCAGGGACCCTAAAACATTATGTGTGGCCAGGGACTGTAGTTACTATTCTAATATATGTCCCACTGCAAAGATGAAGTGAAGGTCTGAGGAATCCAAATAAGATATGGTGCCTGCTCTTCAAAAATTACAAATAAGCAACATCATAGATGAAGGCACAGCAAAATTAGGGCCCATCCCTCACTGAAAGAGCCTTTGGGCTTTTATGAACACGTTCTCCTCCTCCTCTCCAGGTCTGTCTAGATTTTTCTGACAATATTACTAAAGCCCGTTGGGAAGAAGGAAGGTTGGAATGAGACTAGATTAGAAAGAGATGATAAAACTAAGCCGTCTATTCTGTAAGAAGAATAAACAGCTGCCACCACCTCTCTGAGCCATAACGTTAAGTTCTCCATAGTCACTGAGAGTTTAAGTTTTCACGAAGTGCTTGTCTTCTGAGTCAGGTACTGTGTCAAACACTTCATGTTTATGAGATTTACTTCTCCGGAAAACTAATTCTGTGAGGTCAGTATGAGCAGCCCCAATTTTCAAATAAGGAAATCAATGTTCAGAGAGGTCAGTGTATTTGCCCATGATCAAACTGCAAATAAGTGGCAGAGACATTACCCTCTGTGCTTTTTCTATCACACACAGAAAAGATATTGAGTTATATGGAAGAATCCACAGTAGGTTTAAAAATTATGTGCACTTAATATAGATGTGAGAAATAAAAATATCAATTATTAAAGATTTTAATAAATAAGGAGACTGACTGCAGAATATATTTTCTAAAGATGACAAAACTACTTGGATAAATTGAGGACTAGATTGGAGAATAAAAATGGGTACAAGGACAAAGAAAAGGGGAGGAAGAAAGAGAACCAGGAGCTCCAGCTCATCCTTTGGCTACTAAAAAGTGTGTCTGAAGTTAGGCAAAAGTAGAATCAAAAATAAATTCCAATACCTACTCAGAATCAGTGGGACTTAAACTACAATATTAGATTCCTTTAGAGACCCAAGATATTAAAAATGAAATTTTATTTGCCTATGATATTTTTGCTCCCTCATGTTAAATATGCCCTTTAAACTGTTATTACAAAATAATGTAGTTATCACTTTCTAAATGAAATCAGTCTATATTCTAGTTGTGGTTTAAGACTTAGCTCATGTGGTAGCTCATCCACAGACAATTCCCAAAGCACCAAACTTTGTTTCTACCTCTATCAACATACCTTTTGCACTATAATAGAATTCCTTTTATACATATGTGAATGTATCTAACATGGTGGCTGACCATAACAAATACTAAATAATAGTTTGTGCTGAAAAGAAAAAGGGGGAGGGGAAGGGAAGGAAAGGGGAATCAAGAAAAAAAAAAGAGAGAAATAAAGAATACTGATGAGTTTCCTTGAAGGTGGAGGCTTTGCTAAACACCAAGAGAAAACTACTTTTTGCGCACAATGCACTCACAGTCACGGAGAAGAACACCATCATTATCAATGATACCATTAATTAATTGTATTATGTCCTTCTGTCTATATAGCTACCATTATTCTTCTCATTTTAATAGACGAACACTTAGAAACAGAAATTAAGCAACAAGCCTAAAGTCACAGTCAATCATGAAGCCATCATTTAAATCTTAGCAATGCAAGTCTAGATCCCATACTCATAACCAGAACTCTCTGCTGCTTTCTAAAAAACAGATAGCTGCCGTGTTCCATGTCAAAGGAGAACTCTGCTCCAAGTCCCAAAGGATGAGAGAAAGGAGTATTAGAAAAAGGAGCCTTCGGGCGCCTGGGTGGCTCAGTTGGTTAAGCGACTGCCTTCGGCTCAGGTCATGATCCTGGAGTCCCGGGATCGAGTCCCACATCGGGCTCCCTGCTCGGCGGGGAGCCTGCTTCTCCCTCTGACCCTCCCCCCTCTCATGTGCTCTCTCTCTCTCATTCTCTCTCTCAAATAAATAAATAAAATATTAAAAAAAGAAAAAGGAGCCTTCTTCCCTGGTGGGAGAAGTGAGGGTGTTTGGATGGGGCTGTGGAGCAGAATGAGGACAGTGTTTAGAGACAAGGTAATGTTTGGGCTTCATCTTGAATGATGGGAAGGGATTCCAAATTTGTTTGATTGGGGAAGTTTAGGAAGGGAAGACAAGCCTAAGCAAAAAGAAAAATTTGCCCCATGTTATAAATATCCAAAAGGGCATGGCATATTCTGTATGCAGAAGCTAGTAAGTATGAGGTGGGGGCATGGTGGAGGGCAGCAGGGCTAGAGACTCTCGATGTGAGTGGCAAATGGATTTTGAAAAATATTTTTATCTTATTTTCACTCTACATTTAACAATCAACAACTATTTATTGAACACCTAACTACATGCCAACACACAGCAGTAAATAGAGAGAGAAACCCTTCATGGAGCTTACATCCTAGTGGAGGTTGACAACAAACATATATAATGTGGCATATAGTGATAAGAAGGAAAATAAACCAGGATAAGGAGACACAGAGTGAGGGGTAGGTGCTATCTGAGATAGGGTAGTAAGGAAAGGTCTTTCTGATTAGGGCATTTGAACAGAGACTTACATGAGGGAAGCCTTTATCTTACAAACTGGGAAAGTTGATGAAAGATTTCAAGCAGGGATATGGCTTGATCAGAATTCCTTTTCTGAAAGCTAAATTTGGCTGATGGCTTGGTGCAGGGAGAGAAAGTTAAGGCTAATGAGAGGGAGAGGACCACATAGAAAACTACTGCAATAATCCAAATAAGAAAGTATGATACACATAACTATAACAGGAGTATCGGGTGTGTGATTTTAAAATAAAAATAAGCTGAGGGGGACCTAGAATGCTAAAGAGTTCTCTTTCTAGTAACTTGGACCAGAGGCAACTGTAGATGTGCTAAAAGGCAGAGGATATTGGGAAAGCTGACAGAGAGAAAAGCCAAGAGTTATTTATTGCTCAGACTGTAGCATCAATGGAAATGGACATGAATGACTGAAGGAGAATCTCAACCACTTCCTCACTTCTGAAAGCAAGTGTTATAAGAAAGGTGGAAGAAATGGGGTGCCTGGGCAGCTCAGTTGTTAAGCATCTGCCTTTGGCTCAGGTCATGATCCCAGGGTCCTGGGATCGAGCCCCACACCGGGCTCCCTGCTCAGCGGGGAGCCTGCTTCTCCCTCTCCCAATGCCCCCTGCTTGTGTTCTCTCTCTCACTGTCTCTCTGTCAAATAAATAAATAAAATCTTTTTAAAAAATGAAATAAAAAGAAAGGTGGAAGAAAATCTTGAAGTAGTCTTGGCTTGCAACACTGGAGTCCAATGTCTCTATTATCATGGAAGGAAATGAAAGATAAAGGATTCTGACAGTTCCTAATACCTTCCCATTCACACAGACATTAATCTCCCCATGCTCAATCCCCCATGAGTAGATGCACACCACTAGGGTCACTGGTCCTGTAAAGTAGCAAAGATAGACAAGGGCTGAAACCTTGTGGTGGGACAGGGGGCAGAGATGAAGACAGGAGAAAGGGACAGGAGTGCCTGGGTTGTATCTGAGCAGGCTTCATCAGCCCTACCATTATAAGATTAAAGGAACTAAAAGTAAACAACCCATAAAGACGGTGAACACCAAAGCCCACCATAAAGAAGGACAACAGGGGGCTTTAAGACAATGCCCAGTCTGGAGGCTGAGGGTGGCATGAATTCTCTAGGCTTCTCCTTCCATAAAATTTACAGGGTTGTGGGTAGGATTTTTGAAGAATATGTGAGGATGAAACCAGGTAAATAGGTAATGGATGTGCCACAAGATATTTATGGTTGCACATTTTTTTAGAATGATGACAAATTTAAATGATTTTAAAACACAAATTTATAACACTTTTATAACATTATATTGTAGGGTTTATTTCATAAACAGATGTAAAATATATGAAAACAATACCACCAGGGATAGGGGATAAATGGAATTTCACTATTGTGCTCACATTTTACTTGCAATTGTATAATACTTAATCTAAGCTAACTTGGTGGGTTAATGAGCACATCATCATCGCTAGGAAAGCTTAAAAAATAATATAACATACAACTAGAAAGTCTATGAAGAAGATTGAATAATAAAACATATATGGTTAACTCCAAAGAAGTTAGGGAAAGGGGAAAGAAAATCAAAACCAAGTAGTATCACTATAGAACACATTGCAAATAGGTGAATCCAACCAAACTATATTAATAGTGACATTAAATGTAAATGGACTGAACATTCTAAGGAAAAGGCAGAGATTGTCAGACTGGATAAAAAGGCAAGACCCAACTACTTTGTGGTCTCAAGAGTCTGTACTTTATACAAAGCAAGCTAGGTTGAATGTAAAAGGATGGAACTGCATAATTAGCAAACACTAAGCATAAGAAATATGGTATGTTATCTTAATAGCAGACAAAGTTGACTTAAAGAGTATAAACAAGATAAGTAGGAACCTATCAGAATCATAAAATGGTTAATATATAAATCCTAAATGGCTGTGAATCTAATAATAGAACTCTAAGATACATTTAAAAAAACAAGGACAGATGAGATGGAAAAATAGACCAATGCACATTCATAGTTGGAAATAATACCCTGTTCAGTAATGAATAGAGAACCTAAAAAAATATTTATAGTGATATATAAAATAGAATATACAGTGATATATGGTGAAACAGAATTGAACATGTAATCATATAACTTGATTACCATATATTTATATAACATTAAGCCTAATAATTATAAAAATGCATGCTTTTTCAAGTGTATATTGTATGCACTCATATAGTGGACCATGAGTCCAAATATAGTCCAGAAGTATCTGGTCTGCCTAAATATGTCCATGAACTTCACATTAGTCCTCAATATAGATCTATCAGGTCAATCAAACTGAGCCAAAAGTGGCAAATGTCCCAGACATCTTGGTAAAACATGTACAATCCTTAGGCTAAAAGATAAACTCTAGGAAGATTTAAGAGCTTACCAAATCACTGAATTTTTCTAGGGACCCAGTGGTATGGGGCACACTTGAACATCTCCTCCACAGTAAAGAGGACCTTTCATTGGCTTACAGAGTAGAGGCTAAGTTCACAAGGAAGCAAAACGACCTGGCCAGTTGACCTTGGTTAGTTCCTTTCATGGGTCATGGCAGTGCTGCCCCATGGGTAGGGGAAAGAAGCAGTCCCAATGGCAGGAATGGATGCAATACACAGGCCAAGAGCATGGGCTCCAAGGCTGTGTCAGCTACTGGGACTGCCGTGTGGCTAGTTGCCATTAATAGAAACTTACCCTAACTCCCCAATATGGCACCATCCTTTAAGGAACGGTCACTTGATTACTTCGGAAAGGACAGTGATTCATCTTGATCGGAATCTACAACAAATCGGATAACCTAGATGAAATGGATAAATTGCTAGAAACACACAATCTTCTAAGACTGAATCATGAAGAAACAGCAAATCTGAAGAGATCAATTTCTAGTAAGGAGATTGAATCTGTAACCAAAACCTCCCAACAAACAAAAGTCCAAGACCAGATGGTTTCACAGGTTAATTCCACCAAACATTCAAAGAAGATGTAATACTGCGATACACCAAGGCTCTTACTTTGTCTGTGCCTTGGTTTCTTCATCAGTAAAATGGGTATAATGGTACCTACCCCATAGTATCTGTATGGAGTTAAATTAAATGGTAAGCACTGTAGAGTTACTTACCCAGACTGCAGGCCAAGCAGGGCCCACTGACACTGCAAGCTGTCAGGGAAGAGATGACTACCTAATCTCCTGCCACACCACCTGGGCACCTGCACACTAAGGTGATGGTGCAGCCTTGCTTCCCTCCCAGCTGCTCTGGTACATGGCCATGCAGGCGAAAGCATGTGAGTCGACGAGGTTGGACACAAATGTCTCAGGGGCACCCGCAGCACTGCACCAAGTCAGGCCGTGGGTAGAGAACTACGGGGTGTGGGGGTGGGTTTCCAGCGTGTAAGGTCCTGAGGCAGGCAATGCATGGCATGACTGCGGTAGGCTTGCATGGGCCAGGGTCCCCCACATTCCCAGCCGCTTAGAGCACGGAGCGTGCCCCTCTCCACCTCCCCCAGGACTGTCCTGTGCCTCACCTGGACGGCTCTGTGGAACCGCTTGTAGAGCCTGGCCCCCTACCTGTGGCAGGAGCACACACTGAACCCAGCCCCCCAGGCAAGAGGCGGAAGGGGGCAGGCAGTCCCAACCAGGTGGTCCCTCATGCTGCTGCCCCCACTCCTCATGCCACCACTGCCACCCCTCATTCCATGGCTGCTCCTCGTGCAACCCCAAATTTATGTAACATTTGAAACTATGCTTGACAAGTATTTTTGTCATGGTCCTTCTGCGTGTTTCCTAATTTCATGAATTCTTATTTTACTGATAGCTTTATATGAAAGCAATCGATAGGGAGCTACCACATAGCACGGCTTCAAGCATGCGAGACAGACACAAGTTTTCATGTGTATCATAAGGTGCAAAGACTGGTGACGGGTTCAACTCTTGGTTTTTAGTTGAGATGTGGTTTGCGACTCCGTCGTTTTCCACAGTGTCCCCGCCACATAGCATGTAGCCTGGCACCACAAAGAGTTCAGGAAGAGCAAGCTTCATGATCTCTAGTGGCCACTTCGGCAGTGGAGGCCCATTTGGGGCCTAGAAATACCTTCAGTCTGCCAGTCATTGTTGGTTCTAAAGAGGAACTGGAGCAGGGCAGGAAGGAAGGGAAGCTGGCTGCTTGCCAGACCCAAGAGGTGGGGAAATGAGGAGTCTTCCAAAATTTTCCTCAAGCTATTCAGCCCAGGCTCTCCAAACAGGAAAGATGGTCCTGCCACCAGCAGGTGGACAATCATATACATGCTTAACATCCACACATTCACCTATTTCTTCTCCACAACAAGGAACGAGTGGGGTGTTAGAGGATATGAGAGCAAGAAAGAGAACAAGAATGAGAAATAGTCCATAGCTTTCCACCTACTGAGCTTCCCCAAGTGGGAATGTGAATCCATTGTTCCCTCGGCCACTTGGCGCCCACATGCCTCTCATGATATGAACATCTTTCTGAGCTATTCTGTTCAAACGTTTAAGGGTTTTTTGTATAGTAAGTCATCTAAACACAGTCACTTTACCTGGTTCTCAATTACTGAACCACTTTGCTGGACCTGTAAGAGATGGTATGTTGATCTCCACCATGACACTTTCCTAAGGGATTTTCAAAGGTTATTTGACACTTCATGATTTTCACCTCCGGTGCTGGGCTTAATATCTAACCCTAGGTCTCTAATAACATGTGACATTGTTCTAGTACTCGAGGACCTGTTCCTGATGAATTGAGAAAAAGCAACTTTTTCCCGGCCAGGACTAGTTGTTGCCATTTTGAATAACAAGTAAATTTGCCAATTCAGTAACATGATAAAGGCACATGTATGACGACATGGTTTGCAGTCGGGTGTGTTGCTCTGAACAAGTCGTACATAGCCAGGACTTCCCAATTGTGTCTTTCCCCAGTGAGTAGGTCTCGTAAAATTTCACTTCTATTTCATAAACTCTCTCCCTCTTTCAGTCTTCCAGGTATCCCTTATTCTAGTTCCTAGGCTGTTTTCCTTTACCATAAACCCATGGTCTGGAATTTTTTGTCTATGCTGTTCCCTTAGAGTGGAGAGTCCTTCCTCCTATCTTTTACAATCACAGAAATCACGTTCTTCCTTCAATAATAACCTCTCCTATAAATGTCTTTCTTAATCTAGCCACCATCTATACCTGCCTAGCTGTCTAATTAAAAGTCAGAATATAGTTAATGTATTGTTGTAAGAGATAACAGATATAGAAAGGCCTTTGAACTACGTGTAAAGTGCTCTAAAACTGTTACATAATTTTCTATTTTGTATTTTAATTACTTATTTGTCTTCTTTCTTGTATTAGTTTCCTATTGCTTAGTCATCGAGCATTAGATGGCTCCAGCCAAAACGGTCATCTCACTGTAACCACATGAAAGATCTGAAACAAGAACCACCCAGCTGAATCCCATCAACTAGAACTATGAAAGAGAATAAATTTTAAAACACTAAGTTTTCTGGGGTTTTTGGTGTTGTTGTTGTTGTTGTTGTTAAGCAACAATAGAAAACCAGAACACAGCCAAAAGCATTTCAAATGATACAAAGATCTAGAAGCTATGAATAAATTTCTTTGCATACAGGTGTCTGCTTAAAAAAAAAAAAAGAGAGAGAGAGAGAGGCTGCTGCTAAAGTTTGAGACACAAACAGGAAGCAAGGGTGGCAAGAAATTGGAACCAGACACAATTTGGAGTCCTCTTCAGCATTATTTCAGAATCTGGGAGATTTAATAATAGCCCCCAGAAAAAGTCATCGAACCATTCATTATACTCACAACAAATAATGAGAAATTAACTAGAGGACAATCAATGAGTGAATTAATAGGACATAACAGAACTGGGACTTGGTAGTTTATGGTAGTTGTCATTAAAGCTGTCATTCCCTCTGCTACCCAACCTTGTGCTGCTATCCCTCAAGGCCTGCAATCTGAGTCCTCTGAGGCACTGCTTCCCACAGCTCTCTCCTCAATGGCAGGCTTAGCCATAGCGACCCTCGCTGCTGCCCTCAGGGCCTCAGCACTTAGTGTCCAGGGCCATGGCCATTGTCCAGCCATCCCTTATGAGACCACTGCATGCAAGTATATAATCCCCAGGCCACATTATCTCCCTATTCTCTGAAGGTGACTTTCAATCTCTTCCGTCTCTCCACTTATATCTTATCCAACCATCAAACTCCTCTACCTCTAGAAAAATCCAGGCTAATCCATCTCAATGACCTAGAAACCCTTAAACCGGCCTGTTTTGTTTTTTAAAGATTCTATTTTTAAGTAATCTCTACACCGAATGTGGGGCTTGAACTTATAACCTCTAGATCAAGAGTTGTATGCTCTACTAACTGAGCCAGCCAGGCACCCCAACCCTTAAACTATTTACTCCACCCAGCAAACTGAAGGCAAGGTGGGGAAAAGGGCAGGGAGGGGGCTCAACCTCCACAAGCCCCCTCAAGGTTGGTCTCTCCTTCCTGGGATGGGTGATGGGAAGTGAAAGGAGGTAGTCCATAAGAAGGAGAAAAACAGTTTTTCTTTTTCTCTTTCTAATAGTTCTCCCTATTGCACATGTTATTTGAGAAAGCAGAATTTGGTATTCTAGTCCATGGGGGAAAAAATCATTGTGAATTCTTGCAGTACATATAAATTGTTTCCTAACTAAAATGATGAAAGGATGTATCAGAGGAAAGAAATGAAGGTAAAAAGTTCACAGAAAAGATTTTCCTAATTTATAGTCTAGCCTTCTCTTGAAATGAACTGTATTTCAGTTCATATCAAGATAATTAATAGACCTGAAAAAGCAGTATTCCTAAAAAAGGTGATACTTAAAACTGCCTATTGCATTAAAAAGCAAAATATACTACACAGCATAAAATTGTCCTGCGTGTCCCTGTCATAAATTTAATCATCCCAAAATGGTAAAACCATCTTAAGGCTCAGCACTTCGGGTATTAAACACACTTAGCTAAACATGAAAGTAGGTTTTGGAACTGATAGATTCACATGCCAATTTGAAGTAGCAACTCTTAATAAAAACTGGCAGCAATTTTAAAAGGGTCATTTTCAGAGGTATCATCATTCAACCACAGTTTCTTGCAATAGAGAGAGAGCAAAATAATATGGAAGTTATAACTCCTTGTTCTCTCACAAAGGAAACACCCCTAGGGGAAGTCATTGTGGCTGGAATCAGAAGAGCTGGTGCTTGATCTGGCACTGCAAGTCACTGACCCAGACACTTCTTTCCTCATCCCTACTTTGGGGATAAAATCATTCACACTGCCTGCCTCCCAGGGGCTCAAATGGGACGTATGTGGGAAATGTGTGCAATCCCTTTTCAAAACCCTATACAAATGCTAATTACCATTTTTATTATGTTGTTGAGGAGAGCCTTGTTGTAGTTGAGACATTGTCTAGAGAGGATAGAAGGGACTGTCCTCCAAGAATTCAGGGTGCTTAAGGTTACAATGTGTGTGTCTGTGTGTGCGTTGACCATGTCACAAAAGGACAATAAATGGAAAAGCAACACTTTCATGAAGAATGACACAAATATTTGTTTGGGCACAATTTTTCCCCATGTTAGCTCAAGTCCCTTTAACTTCTTTAGTATTTTAATTTTTCACTACGAAAATATTCAAACATAATGCAAGAGTAGGAATACATAATGAACTCCCATGTACCCATCAGGCAGAATCACAAAGATCAACACTCTGCTTACTAAGGACTGAACTGTGTCTCCCCCAAATTCATAATGTTGAAGCCCTAACCTCCTGTACCTCAGTGACTGTGTTTGGAGACAGGGCCTTCAAAGAGGTAGTTAAGTGAAGGTAATTAGATGAGCCCTAACCCAATCTTAAGGTGTCCTTTTAAGAAGAAGAGATTAGGACACAGGAGAGACCAGGGATACCCTCACACAGAGAAAAGCCATGTGAGGACATAAAGAACAGGTGTTGACCTGCAAACCAAAGAGAGAGGCCTCAGGAGAAACCAAACCTCCCAGCAATTTGATCTCAGATTTCTAGCCTCCACAACTGTGAGAAAATATATTTCTATTGTTTATTCTGTGGTACTTTGTTATGGTAGCCCTAGCAGAATACCCTGCTATTCTTGTTTCTTCCATCCCCCTCTACTATTCTTTTTTTTTTTTTTTTTTTTTTTGGCTAGAGTTCCTGAGTAAATTTGTCACTAATTACAATATTGCTGTTTAGCTAATGGGCACCCTGTGCAATCCTGAAACAGTAGTTAAGGACATGTTCCAGGACACTAACTGTCATCCTGGGCCATAAGAACAGCCAGTGTCTATTACAGAAGGACCTGAGGTTGGTACCCAGAGAAAGAAGGAAGCACGGTCACTTGTGTTCATATAAGGGGACAAGGTCCAAAGTACCTCCCTCAGACCAGAGAGAGCACCACCATATTTTCCACTTTAAATTCTGCCTCTTTATGTTATAAACCAATTTTTTTGCAAAATTTATTGCTGCAAATTTGGAGACACATTATAGTTAGGTCAGAGCATCTGTGAGCTACTCTATGTGGAAATTATTAAAATATTAACCCAAAATAGAAGGTAGAGCCTTACATCCCAGTAAAAAATGAAATCTACTCAACAGTGAGAATCTACTCACCTTACAGGGCTGTCAGCAACAGGAATGCACTTATGTCTGCCCTGGATAGGAATATAACCTGGTAGCCATGCCACAGAGATAAAAGTCATCATCACAGCTATAGCATCAGGCCAAATGGAAAGTTATGAACCGCAGGAGGGCTGGCACTTGCCAAACTCAACTAGACATGTGTTCCCAGAGAATATGCGCCAGAAGCTGTTTCCACAAAGTCCTTTCAATTCTACATCTAAGGATATGGAAGGATTTAAGACTTGTGAATTGAGCAAAGTTGTGGGCTCTGTTCATCTATTTCTTCATCTCCAACTTGCACTTCTGACCAGTATGAAATAACAGAGATCAGATTTATCTTCTTGTGTCAAACAACTAAAATAAATAAATAAATAAATAAACATAACACATGAAACAAAGCCTTCCATTACATTACACATCAGGCAACAAAAAACAATGACCTTTGAGACACAGGAAATAAATGACATGGCCATATGAATACCCGACTTTATTGCCTAAAGTTTCCAGACTGTGATGGGAGGGGAAGCCCAAGCAGAGCCTAGCCGTCTCCCTGAGTTGAGAATATAGAATTGAGACTCTAAGGACTCCACATTGCTTAAGTTTACAAGACAGAACACTGGAAAGGTGATAGCTACATAGAGAGAGAACCCCAGAATCTGCAGAGGAACCCCCTCAAGTGTTTGGTTGATTACTAATGAGCACATGCATTTGAGGAAACTACTTAAAGCCTGGCAAGGATCAGATGAGTGGCGTGGGGAGTGGCAGAGATATGCAAATGATTGGTGGGAAGAGTGTCCAGAGATCACACAGAATCAAGAACAGTGTCTACTCCCAACAAAGTAGAAAACCTCATAATTCATGGAGCATTTCTTAGAGAACTAAGTCTCTTGCCTAAAATAGTAGGGAGAATATAATCCTTGGCTAAATGCTCTAACAAAGCTCAAAGGCAAGGCACAAAAGATCAAAGTGTTCCTAAGTAACTGCACTGCAAAATATTGCAGAATGTTGCAGAATATGTAAAGGAATACAAAGTGTATAGCACCCACTAAGATATAATATACAGTGTCTGGCATCCAATCAAAACCTGCCAGTCATGTAAAGAAGCAAAAACTACAACGTAGTAAGAAAATCAAAACTAATTCAGAAATTATATAGATGACAAATAGCAGATAAAGACAGTAAAACAGTATCATTTTATTATTTTATTATTGTAACTGTACCATAACTATTATTATAACTGTGTTCTATACACCAGGTAAATTAGAGGAAAAGTTAAACATGTTAAGACATGGAAGATGTAAAGATGACTGAACGTGAACATTTAAGAGATGTCGGAGATGAAAAACACACTGATGGCATTAACATCAGGTTAGACACTGTAGGACAAAAATCAGTGAACTTGAAGACATAGCAATATAAACTATCCAAAATGAAATACCATGAGAAAAAAGACTGGAAAAAAAAAATAAGCAGAGCATCCATGAACTGTGGGGCCACCTCAAGGAGCTAAATATATGGATAATTACTGTCCTAAAAGGGCAGAAAGAGACAGAAAATATTTTAAGATATAAAGGTCAAAATTTTTCCACATTTCATGAAAACTATAACCCCATAGATCAAGAAGCTCAACAAATTCAAGCAAAAGAAAGATGAAGAAGGGCACTTGGGTGGCTCAGTCTGTTAAGCATCCGAATCTTGATTTCAGCTCAGGTCATGATCTCAGGATTGTGAGATGGAGCATTGGGCTCCACGCTGGGCATGGAGTCTGCTTAAGATTCTCTCTCTCCCTCTGCCCCTCCCCCACCTTCCCTCTAAGGAAAAAAAAAAAGACAGAAACATGAAGAAAATTATAACAAGACACATCATAAATTCTCAAAACCAGTGATAAAGAGAATTTCTTAAAAGCATACATATTTACAAAGAGGGGCGCCTGGGTGGCTCAGTCTTTAAGCATCTGCCTTCGGCTCAGGTCATGATCCCAGGGTCCTGGGATCGAGTCCCGCATCGGGCTCCCTGCTCAGCGGGAAGCCTGTTTCTCACTCTCCCACTCCCCCTGCTTGTGTTCCTGCTCTCGCTATCTCTCTGTCAAATAAATAAATAAAATCTTAAAAAAAAAGAAAAGCATACATATTTACAAACATATGTAAGGAGAAACAGAGAAGAGTCACAGTAGATTTCTTGCAGGAAACAATGTAAGCTAGAAAACAGTAAAGGAACACTTTCAAAGTACTAAAAACAAACAAAAAAAAAGGGCAAGCTGGAATTCTTTACCCAGTGAAAATATTTTTTATGAAGGTAAATGACACCAATTCTATACAATTTCTTCCAGAAAATAATTCATATTATGAGGCAGCACTACGGAACTAGATGAAGATAGTACCAAAAAAGACAACTATAGGCCATTCTGCCCCATGAACATCTTCATAGATTGGGAGATTCAATAGTTGAGATGTCAATGCTACCCAAGTTGGTCTGTATATTTAATGTAATTCCAGCCAAAATCCCAGAAGTTTTTTCAGATGCAGGCAAACCAATTCTCAAATGCATGTGGGGAGGCAAAGCCATTATCACAGCCAAAGTCATTTTGATAAGCAACAAAGTTGGAGGACTCACACTATCCAATTTTTAACATTGAAGATATGGAGCAACTAGAATTCTCATATGTTCTTAATGAGACTGCAAAATAGGTGAGCCATTCTTGGAAACAGTTTGGCAGTTCCTTATAAAGTTAAACATACACTTTCCATATGATCCAGCAGTCCCCCTTTTAAGTATTTAGCCTAGAGCAAGAGTCCTATGTTTTTGTAAATAAAGTTTTACTGGAACACAGTCATTATTTCATGTATGTGAGGGCTTTTCTCATACTTCAGTGGGAGAATTGAGGAGCTGCCACAGAGATTAAATGTCCAGCAAGGCCTAAATTATCATCTGTCCTTTTATAGGAAAAGTTTGCTGATCCCTTCCTGGAGAAATAAACACAAATGCACCACAAAAACCTGCACACAAATGTTCATAGCAGATTTATAGTTGTAAAAAGAAACAAAAACCCGGAAACTCAAATGTCCATCAATGTGGATAAACTATGGTAAATCCATACAATAAAATTTTACTCTGCAATACAAAGGAATGCATGACTGATGCAGGCAACAACATAAGTGAATTTCAAAATAATTATGCTGAAAAAAGCCAGACTAAAAAAATACACATATATATGCTGAATGATTCCAATTATATAAAATTTCTGGAAAATGGCAAATCGATAATAAAGTATGAATGAGTTGTTGCTTGGAGATGGGGCATAGGGTAGGAAGGGGCAGGTGGGAAGGATCACAACTGGATAAGAAAAAATTTTAGGGATAATAGATATGATCATTTTCTTGATTGTGCTGGTGGTTTCATAGGCGGGTATCTATCTAGTCAAACACTTTAAATGTGTAGTTTATAATATGTCAATTATATCTCAATAAAGCTATTAAAAACCCAGACCTGCCTGAGTACAACGCCCATACATTTAACCTCTACTCTAGTTTCCTTCTCAAGACAGGAAGGAGCTACACCATGCAAAACCCCAACCACCAACACCAGGCTGTAAACAACCTGCAGTCCTTTAATCTCCAAGGCTCTAATCTTGAGGGTGGAGCTAGTTAGGAAGACAAAGCTGTCTCTTCACAGCACTCCTCTGGCAGACATCAAAGCCAGAGCCTCAGGCCTCCCTGCGAATGGGCCTACAGTGTTTGCCCCCATTGGGCTTCAGCTGCCCCATCTGACCCTGACTGCCTCATGTAGACTTACTTAAAATAAATAGTGTCTGTCAGAGTCTGGAGTCTTGGGAAGCAGGTACTAAGGTCAACACCTGTGAAAGGAAAGGGGAAGAGGCAGGACTGGGCAGGGGGATGATCAAATGTGACAGAGGCCCAGCAAAACTTTGGCCAACATGGAGGGGTGCTCTGGAGTCCGTGTCCCTTCTTCAGAGATGTCCTGCGTCAGGTCCAGATGGTTGGTGATTTATACTCGTGTCTGGCTCACTCATTAGCTGCAGGCTCACCAGGAAAGGGTGCGACAGTGGCCGGCACTCTCTGAAACCGAGGCTAACCCTGGATGAGCTAATGGCTCGATGCTGCTGTCCTGTCCGCACACTGACCCTTGTAGGGTGAGCATGATTTAATATAGTTATCTAAGATTCTTATTAAAGAAATTTATAAAAAAAATCAGGATGCAAAATAAAATTGTCTCTTCTGCCGTTTTGCTAGGCAGGAAACACAAGACTTGGGAAAAGAAATCAGGTCCCGTAATTACAAACAGATCAACTTCACTAATTTATTTGTTTTTCACGTGCTGGCCAAGGTTTCAAAGCTTTGTCACATTGTGCAAGAGGATGCTGGGTGGCAGATTTTAGCTAAAAATTAAGGTAAAACGTAAAGCCACCTACCTGACCTATTAGGAAGAAACTGTATATTGTATTCAGAAAGAGAAAGTAGGAAACTATCCATTAATTATGGGTACGCTTGACCAGTTATGGGTGTAACGCAGCAAGAAACTGGAAGAAGATACTGAGGCAGACAACAGGGGCTGAAAATCCTGTTTATGGTGCTGTGAGCTTAAAAGGATTGTCTGCAGAAGCAGGAGTGTGGGCCGCCAGCTGTGTGATTCACAACGGGAGAGTTTCGGGAACGGCTGTGGCAGTGGTTAGATTCTGCCAAACGCCAAGAGCAGAATGTTAGTATGCTACGGCGTTAGGAAAGGAAACAAGCAAGTATGAGTCAGTATTTCTCCAAAGTGAACCGTCAGGAGTTTGCTTTTATTAATCAAGTGATAATGTTTTGCTGTTGAGTGATCCTGTTGATCGAGTGAGGTGAAATAATGAATCAGAATTCACAGAATGTTCGAAATTCTGGTCTATGAAAATAAAATGCATTGCTTTTTTTTTTTTAAGATTTTATTTATTTATTTGAGAGAGAGAGAATGAGAGACAGAGAGCATGAGAAGGAGGAAGGTCAGAGGGAGAAGCAGACTCCCCGCCGAGCAGGGAGCCCGATGCGGGACTTGATCCCGGGACTCCAGGATCATGACCTGAGCCGAAGGCAGTCGCCCAACCGACTGAGCCACCCAGGTGCCCTAAAATGCATTGCTTTTTAATGATGAAGGAAAACTTCTGGAATGTCCACGGAAATTATGTCGGGAGACAAGTGTAAGTAGGAGTGGCAGTAAAATAAATGGTAAAATAGGCAAAACTGGGCTTCTCTCCTTCGTTGTCTCTTCCACAACCTCACACAGGGCCATGGGGCCCCAGCAGCTAATGGCCCCTCTTCCTCTGTTCGGCCTTGGGTCAGCTCCTGCACCCCAACCCCTTTCCGACACACCGGCTGTGTGGTTTTTATCCTCGACGACCTTAATGGAGAGCTCATGGCAGAGAGCCGCGACGTCCCTTCCCTCATCTCTCGTTAAGCAAATTAACCCTAATGTAGATTATCCTTCCAGACGCATACGGATTTTTAAAAAGGACCCCAAGATACCGTCTCCAGCATGTTTATGGGAGGAAATATTTTTAAGATTATTTAGGAATCTGTCAGGGGTTCTTAAGTCACACAGTAGAGGCAGTGCCCTTCCACTTGGGAATCAGGCCAGCCCAGGGTCTAACCTTTGCTGAGGCTCATATACACGTGATGACCTTACTGTCTACTGTCATCCTGAGGACAGGCTTTTTCCCACGACTTGTTTCCTTTATCCCTTTATTGTCCGATTCCATCTAAACACATGGAAGAGGCAACGGTGATGTAATGGAAAGAAGAAGAAGAAGAGCTGGGTCTCAGTTCTGACTTTTGTACTCTCCAGCTGAGGCCTTGGGCAATTTTCTTAAACCTGTTTGGATCTGTAATTCATCTGTAAAAACAGTGAGAATATCTACTTCATAGGGCAGCTGTGGAGAACTGTTTGATATTTGGCACATGGTAGGCTCTCAAAGTTAGGGTTTGGTTTTGTTTTTTATAGTTAACCTACAGTGTAATATTAGTTTCAAGTGTACAATAGTGATTCAACACTTTACATCACCCGGTGCTCATCACAACAGGGGCCCTCCTTTTTCCCCATCACCTATTTCACCCATCCCCCCCCAACTATCAGTTTGTTCTCTAGAACTAAGAGTCTGTTTCTTGGTTTGTCTCTTTTTTCTCCTTTGCTCATTTGTTTTGTTTCTTAAATTCACTTATGAGTGAAATCATATGGTATTTCTTTCTCTAACTTACTGCACTTAGCATTAGACTCTCTAGCTCCAACCATGTTATTGCAAATGGCAAGACTGCATTCTTTTTATGAATGAGTAATATTCCGTTACACCACATCTTTATATATATATTACACATACACACACCCCTTTATTCATCAGTCGCCTGAGACTTGGGCTGCTTCCATATCTTGGCTATTGTAAATAATGCTGCAATAAACATAAGGGTGCATGCATCCCTTTGGATTAGTGGTTTTGTATTTTGGGGGGAAATACCTAGTAGTGTGATTATTGGACTGTAGGGTAGCTCTATTTTTAACTTTCCGAGGAACTTCCTTACTGCTTTTCGCAGTGGCTGCACCAGTTTGCACTCCCACCAACAGTGCAGGAAGGGGTTCGTTTTTTCCACATCCTCACTAACCCTTGATGTTTCTTGTGTTTATTTTAGCCATTCTGACTGTTACATGGTGATGTTGCATTGTAGTTTTGATTTGCATTTCCCGAATGATGAGTGATGTTGAACATCTTCTCATGTGTCTTACAGTTAGTTTTTCTTCAAGTCAGAGAGTCAAGATTGCTATGTGTTGTCCTTTGCATGCCAGCCTATCAGGAGCAACCAAATCTTGCTATTCCCATAGAAAGAATACCCAAATATTGAGTACAAAGAAAAAGGGTCACTTGTTCCCACCCACTAAAGGCTACCTAAGGAAAAGTGTCAGATTTGGAGCCAAGAGATCCGGATGCAAAACCTGCCTTCACCTCATGCAAGCTGCATGATCTTGGACGTTCAAGTGACTTCCTACACATCTGGGTCTTCAAATACAAAAGGAGGCTAATACCCATGGCTCTCTCTATTCCAGAGGAACATAATAAAGACCAAATATAAATAGAATGACTTTGTAACAAGAAAATTTACAATGTAACATCACAGTTCTAGAAATCCCTTTAGTAGCATAAAGGAAAGTTATTAACTGAACTTCAAGAGAGAAATACTAGTAGTACAAGAATTAACAGCTGGATTTTTAGCTTTTCTAATTTCCTCCAGATATAAAATTCCACCTGGCTTCAGATACCACCATCACCTAAAATGTTGAACTTACTCTTTTTAAAGAAGGCAAATAAGTTTTTCTTTGGTAGTAGTATGAAAATATCAAATATTGAATTACTGAGCTTAGGACATACAGACATACAGCACCTTATAGCATATAACACTTCTTAAACTAGCCAAAATACTTTTGGATGAAGAAATCTAAACTTCTACTATAGCCATACTACTCTAAGTTTGCCTCCAGGAGGAAATCCATACCAAAGTGATACAACCCCTGTATGCACTGTTGTGACAATGCTGTCATTCCAGTACGTATGTCCCATGGTATCCCCAAGAACAAATTCTTGGAGAAGGGTCAAAATGGGAGACTGTATGAGAAAGGTGCTTGTGAACCTGTGTGAAGCTTACCTGAGGCTCCCAGAAATAACTGAGTGAGGTTTTCAAAGTGGGACTATGGATCCTTTGTCAACTGAGAGGGCAAGAGGCAGAAAGATGTGGATTGTTTTACGTATAGTGACTTCCATTTGTATCCACAAGCTGAGGCAGCCTCGAGAAACATCTTGACATCCATAGACATTCCAATGGACTAGAATACAAAGAAACTAAGTACCCCCACCAGGTATATTCAACCTTCAAAGTGCCCCCGTCTTGCACATTTAACAGTTAGAAAGTCTTTTGAGGTTATTCAACAGAAAACTTCCAAAGTGAATAGGGCCAAATCCTTTCAATATACTTTCCCTGAGCTTATTTTAATTAGGAAGAAAATATCATCACTACCAACTCTGAATCCTGATATGGTAATTTTAAATACATTAATGGAAAAGCCTGTACTGTCTGAACTAACACCATTATCTTAAGTTATTTCACTTGGTTTAGTCGCCTAACAAGGAGGCCATTATAGGCAAATGGGAACACATGTACAAATAAATAGGCTCAGCAAAAGCTGTAAAGCATAGTCCAAGAACAAAGATATAGAGATAGGAGGATGGAGAGAAATACCTTGGAACCATGGTACACGTGGATATATTAGCGTAGTTTCTTAACTGCAAGTGACTTGAAATTGATGAGAATGTCACAGGTACATAGATCAAGCAATCTATATTTGCTTGATTTCTAGATAACCAAATAAAAGAACATTTCTAAAAGAAATTGCATTCTTAAAATATTTTTTTCTAAAAACTTTTAAAAGCAAAATTTTAGAGCATTGGACCCAGACACAATTGATGTATATCTGAGCTTTACCAGACCATCAATAAGCTACTGGAACGCCGTCTGAAACATTGCTTCAGTTAGTTATCTAACCTTAGTTGCCAACTGTGAATTATGCCTTGTTGAGTTTGTACTACCAACCCTGTGGCAGACTCTGTGCTTCCAATTAGACCAAGCAATTCCACCTTCTCTGCCTCCATTACCTTCCAGCAAACACTGGTGGGTATGAAGCAGTTCTTCTTCCTGGGGATAGTAACAGATTTCTTCCCACTTACCAACACCTGCGAGTCTTTTTTTTTTTTTATCTTCTAGGGAGCAAGGGAGATCATGTCTCCATGTGGTCTATTCTTTGCAGAAGGAAACTCCTGCAACTGTCAAGCTCAAATCCTTGGGGTGGTTCTCTTTGCCTGGTCAAAACCTTTGCCCGTTTCCTTTGTGTATTATTTCTTTTTCGCTTAAAACCCTTGTCATTAGCTGACAAGTAAACGGGTATTCCTGTATGCCTTTCTAGTTACTCTGGCAGGAGACAAGCTTACTTCACACTGTGGGTGGTCAACTCCTCCAGTTGGAGCCCACAGCTTTTTCCTGATGCACCCAAAGCCTGTAGGCATTATGCCTACAAAAAGAACAAATATCCGATAAACTCCTATTGAACCAATTTGCACAAACAGGAAGACAAGGCTTCTTATACTTACACATAAACGACTAATTGTCTTGAGAGAAAAAAGAATTTCCATAACTTCTGTTTCTCACTTAGAATCCCACAGAAGTTCTCCTAGAAACCTACCTCAGGACCTGCCTGTGTTTTGTCAGGGCTCCCAGAAAAGCTGCCTCCCAGCTGCCTGTCCTCACCTGCCTCTACCATTCTGTGCCAATATTCTCACAAGATACATGGGGGCGCGCTTTTCTCACTGAGAAATAACTAGTGTCTCCAGGTGTCAATTGCAGAGTGTAACGACTGAATAGTGTCCCCCAATATTCATGTCCACCTATAACCTCAGAATGTAAGCTTATTTGGGAAATAGGGTCTTCACAGATGTAATTATTAAGGACCAGGAGATGAAATCATCTCAGATTTAGGGTGAGCCCTAAATCCGGGGACTGCTGTCTTTATAAGAGAAATACAAAAATTTGGAACAGAGACAGAGGAGGCACAAAGAAAGAGGCCACATAAAGACCGAGGCAAAGTGATGCAGCTACAAGCCAAGGAATGCCAGAGATTGCCAGAAGCCTTGATTTCCAACCTCCAGCCTCCAGAACTGCAAGAGAATAAATTTCTGTTGTTTTAAGCCACCCAATTTGTATTTTGTTACAGCAGCCTTGGGAAACTTATATATGGAAAGACAGTCAGCCTTAACAGGCCCAAACCTGCCCTTCACATTCTGCCACCTTTATGAAATAAAACGTTCCTTTATCGAATAAAATGCTAATGATCTCTAAGGTGATTAAGCTAATCAGTCTTGGTCACACACTGAAACCATGTAGAAATCTTCTTACAAGTGGGTCCTATGCTAGACTAGCCTCCGGGGGTTGGAGAGGCATTGTTTTTTTTTTTTTTTTTTTAAGGCTCTCCTTTGTGCACCTTTCATATTTGTTTCCTTTTCACAAGCTGTGGAATAGAATCTTTTAATAGATTATATCTAATAATGTCTCCAATAATTTGCTTCCCTCATGTCACATCATAGAAAATGTGATAAAATAATAGGGATCCACAGAAAAAGTCATACCCCGGTGACCCTTGCCAGGATCCCTTATAGAACGGGCACTCCGTGTTTGAAAAGATACCACTGATGATGGCTTTCATGTCCAACACAAATTTCAGTCAAGGTGGCTGAAAATAAACCCTTCCATTTCACAGCTTATATATGTAGAGTAGCTCTTCGTTACACTACGGTGTCTATTTTGTTGTTGTGCGTGTGAGCATATGTGTGTAGGTTTGTGTATATGTGTACATTCCATTTAGTGCCTGATTTGTTATTTTCTTTCTTCCTTTTGTGTCTCTTCTGCCTCACTATACAAAAACCTCTAATTACATATGCTCCCTTAGTGAAGAGACATTGATTGACTTCCCATCTCAAGTATATGCAACAAAGTCATCTCAGTAGTCATAATGCATCACAATGCTTCAAAAAATAAATATTAATGAAGAAGTTGGCTTTCAATCTCAAATATAGAGCAAACCTTCCTAAAGAAAAAAAGCGAGAGGTGTTCTTGGTGATAGAGTTGCCTGTTGCCATGGAAATGAATACAAAGATTCTATGACATTTTCTGGGACCACCTGAGCTAAGTGGAAAGCATGCCTTTTAGACACTAGCCTCATTTTCATATATTTACCTGGTAAAACTCTGGGTAAGGGAAAACTCAAGATGAAAAGAATATACGGGTACTCCATTATGTAGCTCTGACATTCTAAGATCTCTATCTGAAAACTTATTTTTAGCTGGTACACAAACTGCAGAAAAACAAAATGGGAGAAAATAAGAGATCACCTAAATTTTAATACCATTAAATCGAAGTATAATGCAGCAGAAAACAGAACTCTCACTTAAGATGCCAGGAGACTTCTCATTTGCACGTTGTTAACTCTGCCCCAAGAGAAGTAGCACTAAACTTTGGGTTCACATGATTACAGGACCTGTAGGTACCAGAGTAGGAACACCACTGCCTATCTGCATGCACATTTTGTCCTCATTTGGGTTTCAAATAAGCTCCCAAGCACTTAGCTGACTGGTTCTGCTGCAGTAGAAACCGAAGCCATTAGGACTCACTTTGTCTCTATTCTTTACCAAGGAGCCATGTTCCTAAGTCAAGATGAAAGCTGGCCCATGGTGGCTGTGCAAGAGATAATCATCAAGGGATAGCTTTGTTTGTAGGATTGGGTTATCATTGGCCAACTCTCCCCACCCCACCACCAGTCTGCACCTCTTAGGAAAGTTCATCCCTTCCAGATACTATGTAGAAACAACCCAAACTCCCAATCTTCAACAATTTTTGACCTATGAAAATGACAAGTTCTCTACAGACAACCTAATGCATTATTATTCTACAAGGCTCTACTTAGAATGCAGATATCAAATACTTTGATATAAAAAATACTACATGGTTGAATTTATTTAAATATGTATGGATAGAGGGGCCCCTGGGTGGCTCAGTCAGCTAAGCTTCTGACTTTGGCTTGGGTCATGATCCATGGTCCTGGGATGGAGCCCTGCACCAGGCTCCCCACTCAGCAGGGAGTCTGCTTGTCCCTCTGCCCTTCTCCCATGCTCTCTCTCATGCTCACTCTCTCTCTCTCAAATAAATAAGATCTTTAAATAAGTAAATAAATAAATAAGTATAGATGGAACTTCATCACCTAGCTATGCTGAATCTAATCTGGCTAAAGGAATTTATTTCTTAGACATTCCTATATTTCCAAAAGTACTGAGCATTTACTATGTGGTAGTAATGTGCTAAATATCATGCTTTTGTTCTCATTTAAAACAATAACTCTATTAGGTAGATACATTATCACCCCCATTTTACAGATCAATTTGAAGCTAAAGCAGGTGAAGTATCTTGCCTTCAGTCTTACAGACCAAAAAAAGTAGAGCCATGAATTGGACCTTGGGCAGTCAGACTCCAGAGCTCAACAGACAAGGATCCTATGGCATGTTAGAGTGGAAAAGGCATGTAATCTAGTGCTTTTCCAATTTTTTTTTTTTTTTTTTTTTTTTTACAGCAGTAGGAAGTCTCTTACCAAGTGAAATTTTCTGTGGAAGTCCTACTGATAAAGCAGTTGGAGCAGAGCTGCTTTGGTCGAACTAAGAGAGAGCCCGGGACTCCCTGACACTTCTGACCCCACCAGGCATTTCTGCCTTGTTTAACTGTAGGCCACCGATGTACACATGCTTCAAGGAGCCATCCAGCGGCATATTTCGACCAGGTCCAAGTCTTGCCCTTTCCAGTAAACTTGTGTTATGGGAGAAGCCTGCCACGGGAATATGTACCCTCCCGTCAAGCCGTACATTTTGTTCTCCCTGATCCAAATTTTAAGACCCAATCCCACATGAGTTCTCCCGGTTTCACCAGTGTATGTTGGCCCTTTTTTTTTTCAGTGAGTAACCGGTGTTCTCCCAGAGAACTCACTTCCCCTCTTGGCCTACAAAGAGAACTTCCTCTACTTACTGGACTAGAGGAACGAGACCAGGCAAGGGTGGATCTGAGGTGGGTGGCAAGTGTCTGTTTTCAAGATATCGTCCTCAGGTCCGGTCTTTGAATAGACTCCTGAGAAGGGAAGACTCCTTTCCTCCACCCTGTAGCAAGGGGAAGAAGCTACTGCTGCTGGCCCAGCGTTCAGAAGGATCTGGAGTTTCAACCTCTTTTGAACTCATGCATCCAAATGTTCCCACGCCAAGTGGTCCTTATCAGGGCCCTCATCTTTGCATAGGAAACCTGTCACACCTGCATACTCAGTCTCTCATTAGCTCTTCCAAATAGGCATGATTTTCCACTCAATCTTCTCTGTGGCTTCATGAGAGGAGAATCTCTTTAAGTGCTGCCGTGAAGAACTTTGGGCTTTGATGGTTCACTGTGAGTTGACAGTGGCTGAACTGAGCCTGTTGTTTTTGTTCTTGAAACCTTCCACAGCCAGTGCCATAATCCATTGAATTACCAATACCCCACACCATCCAGGTGCTAACTCTTATATGAACAACTACTTCACCTCCCACCTGTACCCCATCCTAATCTACAGCAGGTAACTCTTTGGCTGTGATCCTTCAGCATGCCACAGGTTATCGTGAGGAATCATCCACTTACCACCAGCAATAGGTACTTGTTCCTATTTGACTAGTAGTGATTGTTCTAGAATCACTTCCTAAAGGTTCACTTTGTAGAGCTAATCCTGATATCAACTAGCTTATTTTGGGTTCTCTGCAAATCAGTGCCTGAGACAGGACTTGTGTGTAGGTAGTTTATTTAGAGATGATTCCAGGAAAGAGAAGTGAACCACCAGGAAGAAAAAGTTCTTCCTGTATATGACCTTATTTATTTTATCTCTGCTTTCCCTATTTGACTGTAAAGTCTTTGAGGATACCTTTACCCATAATATTTACTTCTTTTTATTTATTTTTTTGTCAGGGAGGAGAGCAGAGGAAGAAGCAGGCTCCCCGCTGAGCAGGGAGCCCGATGTGGGGCTCGATCTCAGGACCCCGGGATCATGACCTGAGCTGAAGGCAGACACTTAACTGAGCCACCCAGGCGTCCCTATTTACTTCTTTTAAATCAGGATGTGCCTTTTAATTGATGTTATACTATTATCAAATTCACAGGATTTTTATTTCTAAATGGTACATAAAATAATGGTGCATCTTATAATTTATGGTGCCTTAGGTCAGTGAAATGCAGTGCCAAGTAGTATAATATAGGTGTTCAAATAATACATTACATGTTAAAAAAAAAAAGATAGTAGAAAGGGAAAAATGAAGGGGGGAAATCGGAGGGGGAGACGAACCATGAGAGACTATGGACTCTGAGAAACAAACTGAGGGTTCTAGAGGAGAGGGGGTGGGGGGATGGGTTAGCCTGGTGATGGGTATTAAGGAGGGAATGTACTGAATGGGGCACTGGGTGTTATACGCAAACAATGAATCATGGAACACTACATCAAAAACTAATGATGTAATGTATGGTGATTAACATAATAAAATAAAATTTAAAATAATAATATAGTTGTTCAATAATGTGCTCAATAAACATACCTAATACATAATAAATGTTCAAAACAGTATGGAATTAAGACTTTTGTTTGGTTCAGAGCTGTGAGTATTTTTCTACAAATGAATTACCTTCCTCTGCTTTATATAAGATTTCTTATTCATTCTGTTACACTTTTTGCCCAAGTAATCTGGAAGCCCAGAGCTCTTACAGCCAATAAAAGTAAATTAGCTTGCTAACATTCAGCATTATTCCAATGTACTAAGTCTGAAAACAAGGGAAAGGAGATTATATTGATTAAATAAACGTGAAAAACACCAGCTACTCTTATTATAGGAGGTACAGCCTATTGTATTGAACTCAGATCATAAGAGATTAGCCCTCTTTTCGCAGAGATAGGCTATATAGAAACAGCAAATGTGTTTGAGAAGAGGTTCAGTTTTAAAAAGCAAAATTATTGGGCCTAAAGGAAGATCTCGGGGAAGATAAAAGAATTCCAGCATGAATCCTTTAGAAGCATTCAAAGATTTTCCTGAAGCTAAGTACACATAATCTTTCCTGTGCAATTTCTGTTAATTAATTTATGATGTTGTGCCAGTTGCTTTATAACATTCATGAAACAGGTATTTATAAGGTGCTTCCTATGTGCCAGACACTGTGCTAGAAGCCAGGCATACAGTGGTGAGTAACACAGGTAAGGTCCCTGTTCTATAGTGTTTATATTTTCTTGGAGAAGACTGTTAATAACAAAGAAATCAGCAAATAAGCACAATGCTCAAAAAATATAAACAGTTGGGCGCCTGGGTGGCTCAGTCGGTTAAGTGTCTGACTGCTGATTTTGGCTCAGGTCATGATGTCAGGGTCATGAGATCGAGCCCCAAGTCAGGCTCCACGCTGGGTATGGAACCTGCTTAAGATTTTCTCCCTCCCTCTCCCTCTGCCTCTCTCCACCACACACACACTCTATCCCCCACCCTCTCTCAAAAAAAAAATGTATATATTATAGAGATATATATAGAGAGAGAGACAGAGACAGAGAATGATGGGCCAGAGAATATTTGGAGACACTAATTCAGATTGTGTGATCAGGGAAAGTCTTTCTGAAAAGATGACATTTGAGAACAGAATGACATAAAAAAACACCAGCCACTGGAAGAAGAAAGATCCAGTGTAATAAGCTTGGTGGATTGGAGATAGAAATATAGTTGCAGAGGGGCAGAGGGAAGACAAGGCAGGGTCTAAGCTCAGGTGACTAGAACAGATACATATAGTGGGCAGCTTAAACAATAGACAATTATTTCTCCCAGTTCTGGAGGCTGGCAAGTCCAAGATCAAGGTGCCAGCCAATTTGATTCCTGATGAAAGCCCTCTTCCTAGTCTGCAGGGGTCTTCCTGTTGTGTCCTCACATAGTGGAAAAGAGTGAGCCCTAGTCAATTTCTCTTATAAAAACACAATCCCATCATGGGGACTCTACCCTTATGATCTCATCTAAAACTAAGCACGTCCCAAGGACCCACCTCCTAATACCATCGCATTGGGCATTAAGGTTTCAACACATGAATTTTGAGGGGACACAAACACGCAGTCCATAACAGGCAGCGGGTAGGCAGGGGTCAGACCTTACAGATCATGAGGATCATGGCTGTGGATTTGGATTCTAAGTGCAATCAGAATCTGTTTGAGGGTTTTAAATAGACACATGGCACCCGATGTGATGAGCACTAGGTGTTATATGCACCTGACGAATTACTGAACACTACATCTGAAACTAATGATGTACTATATGTTGGCTAATCGAATTTAAATTAAAAAAATAAATAAATATTCCCCTCTTAAAAAATAAATAAAATAAACACATGGTACAGTTATATCATTATATATTTAATATTTGCATATTATATATGCATATCATATATATGTATACACAGTCATACACACACTACATACACACATACACACAGGCATACACATAACATGTATTTTATTTTTCGTTCATCTGACTACTGTGGAGAAAAATAGACTAAAGTGTCTAGTTGGGGGCTATTTCAATAATCCTGGCAAGACAATGGTGGATGGTAGGCAAGAGAGGTAAACGGAAGCAGGGAAACTCCAGATCTATTTGGGTGGAGCTGCTAAGAGGAGGTGGTTATAGACAGGATAGAAGAGTGTGAGAGAAAGAACAGAATAGAGATGGCCCTCTGGAATTTGGGGTGACGTGCTGGGGAGGTGGCAATGCTGTTCAGTACTAGCCAAAAGACTGAGAGAAGAACAGATGGTAAGGGGGATGGGGGTTGAGAAGTCAAAACTTTCCTACATGATAATTTGACTTGACACATCTCCTAGTTAAAATGGCAGAAAATAACTGCAGGCATGTTTATAACTATAGAAGGAAATAAGGCATTATTTTATAAATTACAACAGAGATGTATTGCCATTTTATAATTCCTTGCACATACCTTGAGGAAAGAACATAATCTATTTGTCACTGACTGAAAAACGAGCTCATGATCCATAAAGCTTTAATCTATCTGTGGAATAGATTTTTCACGATTCTTTAGAAACTTTTCAAGAACGAAAGAACTAATGAACAATATTTTCTTACTCGGAAATGTATTTTAAATCACAGAAGTGTCAAAATGTTCTCCATTAAAAAATTAGGGTAAAATCTGACACTGTTAACAAATGAACAAACATAGAAACTAATTTAAAAAGCATATTATTTTACAATTTGATTTTTAAATAGTAGACTTATAATTCCTTAAATTGTCATGTTGAATTCCTCCTCGTGACTAAACTGAATTGCTAGAAAATAGAAATTAATTGATAGTAAATAAATCCATTGTGATATTTCAACCAAATATAAAAAAGGGAAAGAAAATCCTCCAAATCTGGGGACTGCAAAAATACACAGCTTCAATGTGTGAAAGACCTTTGTTTTCACAATGGAGGGTGGTCTGCTGTCTGGCCCACGGAACAGGTTCCAAAACATGGCTTCTCTGAAAAATAGAATTAACCAGTTAGAAATATGAATGGTGAAATAGTCAAAATCAAATGAAAATAGTACAAGGGGAAAAGTGGATGTGATTTGGTGGAGGAGCAAACCCAGAGTATTAGATGATTTATCTTTATGGGATACCTGAGTGAGATTTGAAAACATTTTCCAAAAAGCTTAGTACTTCTCTTGCCTGAGAGGCTAATTGAAACTTAGAGCACAGAAGGGAATCAATGAACAGATCATGGAAACACAAGAAAAGATCCAGGGTGTGGTGGGAAAGCGTAAGACTGCCACAGAAAGAGATCTCTCCCCTGAGTCCCACTATTGCTCTGCCAAAAGGAATAAAGGTCCTCACAGGTCCTATACACTATATGATGACAAGAAGGCTAGAATATTGCAAATCCAATGTATTATTCAGGCCTTCTCACCAAAGTGTTAGGATTTTTACACTCTCCTGGTGGTACTGGGTTTTATAAAAGAAAATCAGAACACATGGTGTCCTGGATATGGATACACTGATGAAGGACACTGTACAGAAATCTAAAATCTGGCCTCTCCAGCTTCCAAGATCCAATTATTTATACTATATGTGCTGACAAGCAGCTGCTACATTGAAATAAAACAGATAAGGGAACTTTAAGATTATAGGATATTAATATTAGCTACTGAGCAAAATTTCTAACCATTGAACAGTTACAGTGCCCTTGAGATTTTATTTGAACAGCATTCTTTTCCATTCAGCTGTCTCACATTGCTTTCCTTAGAGATAAGAAGGGCTGTACAATATTCTTATAAAAACTACACTTATTCTTTCCTATGTCAATGGTTTATTTTACCCAACAAGTAATTATGAATTCCTTGTTGAGAATGCTGAAATCTGTGGCTGCATAAATAAAAGACAGATAAAAAGGACTATTAAGCATTGTGCCAGGAGCTGTTAGTATGTTTGTTTTAGGAACCCTAACATCTAAACATTTATGCGTTATATTTTGTAAAGAGACTGTATGGAAATGATGACAATAGTTCTATGGCATAATGGCGTATCTGTAAATAGACAAATTCAGGCACCAAACTTCAATATGGCAGCATCAAATCCACCAATTTCCAAACAAAATAAATATATAAAATATATATTCATATTATATATTCACATATATATTCCAACATATCCAAATATATATTCCAATTAGGGCCTGGGGAAATTAAAAGAATTTAGAAAGGCTTTAGAGTCTAGAAGTCCAATTATGCCTCATGCCACCAGGATGCCAATAACATGTTCACCCTGATGAAAACATGTGAAAAAATAAATCCCCACCATTGCATCCTTGGAGCTTTCCTCGCTTTAAGCTGAAATTGACTATGAACTAAACATATTTTGGATGAGTTACTATTCCAGCTTCTTTTAACCTATTGACACGGTATTGCTAAATAGCTGTAGAGGAACAAAAAGTCACCATATAGAGAGCCAGTAAGTATAACTTCTATGGTCCCCTAGACAAAGAAATACGTCTTGGTTTCCCCAAATGCCAAATGAGGATTATAAAACCTATCACAAAACATAACACTGTTGCAAAACAAAACACTGTACCATTTAGGAGTGAAATCAATAAACCATGTGAAACCATTCACTTTTATTACCGTGAAGTTGCCTTCTTATTAGGAATTGGAACAGTTGAGATTTTACTAAGTCTCAAGTCCTTACCCCTAAGGTAACCAGATCACTAAATGAGTAACATTAGATCCTGCAGCTTAAGATAAAAAATTTAGTTCTTCACTTAAATTTTAAGTAAGCATTTTAATAACATCCAAGCTAAAAGTCAAGAATTCAAGCAAGAATAAAGTCATGCCATTTCTTAAGAAAAAAAAGTTTGAATAAAATATTAGAAGAGTACTCAGAAAAGAAAAGCAAATCAATATGAATGTATAAAGTAACATAAAAGACTATAATACAAAATGCTTAAATATAAAGGGACATGACCATAACACAAGAGTCATGGAAGGTCATACTTATAAATTTTTAAGAACATTTGAGATAGCATCAGGGCACCTGGGTGGCTCAGTCAGTTGAGCGACCAACTCTTGATTTCATCTCGGGGCATGGTCTCAAGGTCGTGGGATCAAACCCTGCATCAGGCTCCCCACTCAGCAGGGGTCTGCTTGAGTTTCTTTCCCCTGCCCCTCCCCCCACCCACACATGTTTTCTCTCTCTCTGTCTCTCTCCCCCTAAAATAAGAAAGTAAATCTTAAAAAAAAAAAAAAAAACCATTTGAAATAGCATCAAATTTTACTCCAGGAAATTTAGTATTATTTCTATGAAATAAGATTTCTATGAAGTAATCTTCCTCCATTATGATCACGTGACCTTGGGAAAAAATACTTAACTTTTCTGTGGAAGGTTAAAATTTCCAAAAATGGCAATAGCAACATGTCTGGCTTCCCATGCTCTTTCAGAAACTTACCCTACCTACTCAATAGTTAAACTTTATCACACCCCTCCTCCTTAATACTGGACATGCCTTTATGGTCACCTTCAGTGAATACAATGTGGTAGAAATGGTGCTGTGTGACTTACAAGGCAAGGTCATAAAGGTGATCTGGCTTTATCTTGGCTGGCTCTCTCAAGGAACACTGACTCTGTGAGAAAGCCCAGGCCACATGCAGCGGCTACCTGTAGATCTTCCAACTCAGGTCTCAGCTAGCACCGACTCCTGGCCCTGGGTGAGAACAAATGTTCAAATGATTCCAGCCCCTGGCCTTCAAATCATCCCAACGGACACCAGGTGGAACACCAGGTACCCAGCCCCCCATTGAACCCAACCTAAACTGCAGATAGGTGAGCAAAATGAATGGGCTCCATTCTTTAAACAGGGACGCTTGGGGGCAATTTGTTATGCAGCAATAGATAACTGAACAGTCTCTTAGCCCTGGTTTCCCTTCTACTGGAGACAATATCAATATCTAAGACAGTTTTGAGAACTAAATGAGCTGATACAGGTCGGCATTTAGCACAGCATGTGGCACCCAGAAGATAAGGTAAGTGCTAACTATTAAAGATGGGATCAGAAAATATATCATAAGGGAAAAAGCTGTTGAGAGGCAAGCATGAATTTAAATAAAGAGCTGGATGAGATAAAGAAGAAATCCTTTGAAATGAAAAACGTGATCGAATATTAAGCAGCAATACTGACAATATAGAATATAAAATTTTTGTTGTAAAGGAAAGTCACAAGAAACCCCCCCAGGATTCAAAGAAAAGTGCAGAAAAATAGCATTACTACAGAAAAGATGAAGGAAACCTATGATGATGATAGGGCCAAATGCTGTTCCTAAAGAGACTAAAGCAGTGACACGAAGCGAATATGTTCCTAAATACACACACACACACACACGCTGGAAAATGCAAAAAGAAAGCTTTTATAAGCTAAAAAGATACCTAACTCTACAAACTCACTATTTCCCAGATAAAAATAAAATTGAATTATCTGAAAATATACAGAGGCAAAGTCTTGATGAACATCAAGGAAAAAAAGAAACAACAAACATACAGGCAGGGGTAAAGTTTACTTAGAAAACAAATAAAGCTGCCTCAAAATCATTATTAACTTAGAGATACTGTTGTGTATTTTTAAGGGCTTTATTGAGGTATAATGTCATACAGTAAACTCCACATATTTAAAGCATACAATTTAATTACATTTTGATGTATGTGTAACATGTGAAGCCATCACCACAATCAAGATAATGAACATAGACACCCTCCCCAAAAGTGTCCTTCTGCCACTTTGAGCCCCTACACTCCCCACCGTCCCCAGGCAACCACTGATCTGTCACGAGTCATTAGTTTGCATTTCCAAACATTTATATTATTGGATATGCAGTATGTACTTTTTGTCGGACCTCTTTTACTCATTATAATTATTTTGAGATTTGGCAGTTTGTGTCTTCCAAGGAAGTTGTAGAATTTATGGGCTGAAAGTTTTCATATTCCCTTCTTTTCTTTTTTTTTTTTAATCTTTTTTTTTAATTTATTAATTTATTTATTTGAGAGAGAGAGAGAGAATGAGAAACAGCATGAGAGGGGATAGGGTCAGAGGGAGAAGCAAGCTCCCCGCTGAGCCGGGAGCCCGACGTGGGACTCGATCCCAGGACTCCAGGATCATGACCTGAGCTGAAGGCAGTCGCCCAACCGACTGAGCCACCCAGGCGTCCATATTCCCTTCTTTTCTAATACAGATATTAACTGCTATAAATTTCCTCCTCTGAATGGCACTAGTGCTGTTCCATGAATTTTGATGATTTGTCACTTATGTTCAAAATAACTTCCGAGTTCCTTCTTGATTTCTTTTTTGACTAATGAATTATTTAGAAGTGCTTCACTTAGTTTCCAAATATTTGGAGATTTTCCGAAGGTCTTTCTATTATTGATTTCTAATGTAATTCCTTTGTAGTCAGAGAACACATCTTGTATAATTTTAATCCTCTTAAACCTATTGGGACTTGTTTTACGACCCAGAGTATGGTCTCTCCTGATAAATGTTCCCGTACATTTGAAAAAAGCATGTTTGCTACTGCTGTTGAGTGTAGTGTTGTATAAATGTCAGTTTTGTCAAGGTGGTTGATGATATTGTTTAAATCTCCTATATCCATATTTATTTTCTATTTAATCTATCAATTATTGAGGAAAGTATATTGAACTCTGACTATAATCATACGATTGTGCCTTTCTTCTGGCAATTCTATCAGTTTCTGCCTCATGTATTTTGAAGCACTGATTTTAGTTGCATAAGCATTTAGGATTGTGACATCTTCTTGATGAAGTGACTCCTTAATCACTAAGAAATGACCCTCTTTATCCCTGGTATCATTCATTGCTCTGAAATCTACTTCATCTGATATTAATACAGCCATTCCAGTTTTCTTTTGATTCATGTTAGCATGATATATCTTTCCCATCTATTTACTTTTAACCTGTGTCCTTCTATTTAAGGTGTACTTCTTATAGACCGCATACTGTTTAGTCTTATTTTATCCAATCTGACAATTTTATTTATACAATTACATTTAATGTGATTACTGACATGGTTAGCTTTAAGACAATCATCTTGCTAGCTAATTTTTTTCCACCATCTCTTCTTTATTCCTTTTTTTTTTTCTATTTCTGCCTTCCTTGGGATTAATTGAATATATTCTTCTGATTCAATTTTATCTCTTCAGTTGGCTTACTAGTTATTGCTCTTTGCTTTCTTGTTTTAGTGGTTGATTTAGGATTGTGATAAATTACTCTTTAACTTACCACAATCAGCCTTCAAGTGGTATCAGACTATTTCACACATAGTACTGGACTCTTTCTCTCCTACCAGTTTGGTGCTATTCTTATCATACATTTTCCTTTTATATCTTTTACAATTTCCTTATTACCTTGTTGTTTTTGTTTAGTCATTTATCTCTTTGAGATTTAAGTAAACACTTTTTAATCTATTTACTCCTATAGTTGCTATTCCTAGTGTTCTTTATTCCTTTGTGTAGATTCATATTTTCATCTGCCATCATTTCCTCCAGTCTGGAGGAATTCTGTTGAGAGTTTAGTCAAACTACTCCATAATATTGCTGCCTCAGCATCCACTTTGTGTGGCCAGGAGGCCTGTGAAGGCCTTGAACTGACACTAGCCCCTTTCTTGAATGCATGTTCTAGATAACAGTGCACAGAGTCATAAGTAAATACAATTTCCTGATATAAATCCCATAAACCACCCTTGTGATAAACAGTCTCTCCCCCTCCCAGAGCCTTCTCCTTGAGTGCCCTGTAGATAAGACCCCCACAAAGCTTATCAAAACCCCACTTTTGAATTGGCCAATCCAGCCTTAGCCCAAGAACCCCAAAGCTCTCCACCACAGACCCAAAATAAAGGTATGTGCCCTTGGTCCCCCACTTTCCTTCTGCCTGTACCCTGCCTTGACCTCCCCATGGTCCCTTATTAAGGCATGCCATGTACATTTTCCAGCACTTGTGAGTAACAAACTTCTCTATTTCAATTCCCTTGTGACCTCTGTGGAACCATCCAACACCTTGGGACTCGACTTAATAAATGATCATTTAACATCATAACTTCCTTTAACATTTCTTTTACTGAAGGTGTGCTGGTGCTGAGTTCTTTCATCTTTTGAAATTGTTTATATCACATTTAGTTTTGAAGGGCACTTTCACTGGGCATAGAATTCTAGAATTAGGTTTTTGCTTCTCTTTCAGTATTTAAAGTTGCTCCATTGTCATCTCACTTACATGGTTTACACTAAATAATATTCTTTCTAATTTTCTGTGTACTATACATACATGTTTTATTTCACTGTCTACTTTTAAGATATTCTCAGTATCACTACTTTTGAATAATTTTATTATAATATGTCTTGGTTGTTTACCTCGTATTTCTGGTCGTTGGGATTTTTTTAAGGTTCTTAGATACGTGGCTTTATAGTTTTCATTCAAAGAGTTTTCTCAGTCGTTATTTATTCAAATATTTTTTCTTCCCCCCCCCCCCACCAATTTTGCATGTATTAGATTTCTTGGAGTTATTTCACTATTCACTGGTGCTCAGTTCATTATGTAAACTCTCTTTTCTGTGTTTCTTTTTTTTTAAGTAACTCTCTCACTGATAATTTACATAACATAAAATTCACCCTTTTAAACTACACAGTAGTTTTTAGTACATTCACAAAGCTGTGCAACCATCATCAGTATCTAATTCCAGAACATTTCATCACCCCAAAAAGAAACCACATACCCATCAGCAGTCACTCCCCATCCCACCTCCTCCCAGCCCCTGAAAACCACTAGCGTACTTTCCATCTCCACAGATTTGCCTCTTACGGACATTTCATACAAAAGGAATCACAATATGTGGCCTCCCTGCCTCGCTTTCTTAACTTAGCATAATGTTTTCAAGGTTCATTCATGTTGTAACATGTATCGATACTTCATTTCTTTTTATTGTTGAATAGCCCATTTTGTGGATATGCTATCTCTTTCATCCTTTCATCTGTTGATGGACACTTGGATTGTTTCCACTTTTTGGCTATTCTGAATAATGCTGCTATGAGCATTTGTGGACATGTATTTTCATTTTTCTTGAGTATACACCTAGAAGTGCAATTGCTGGTCATATAGTAACTCTATGTTTAATTTTTGATGAAGTGCCAGGCTCTTTTCCAAAGCAGCTGGACCGTTTTCCATTTCGCTAATAGTGTATGATGGTTCTAATTTCTCTACATCCTCACTAGCACTTGTTACTACCTGTCTTTTTTTTATTGTAGCATTCCTGGTGAGTGAGAAGTGGTATCTCATTGTGGTTTCAACTTAAATTTTCCTGATTATCAATGACGTTAAGCATCCTTCCATTTGCTTATTGCCCACTTGTATATCTTCTCTGAAGAAATGTCTATTCAGATCCTTTGTCCATTTTTAAAACTGGGTTGTCTTTTTATGATGCTGTAGTGATTCTTTATGTATCCTGGATGCCAGTCCTTTATCAGACATACAAGTTGTAAACTCATTCTACAGATTGTCTTTTCACTTTCTTGATGGTGCCATTTGAAGTACAAAAGTTTTTAATTTTAAGGAAGTTCAATCTTATTTCTTCCTTTGTTACTTGTGTTTTTGGTGTCATCTAAAATTCATAGCCTTAACCCAGGATTGCAAAATTTTTTCCTATATTTTCTTCTAAGGGTTTTGTAGTTTATATATATATATATGGCAAAAATTATATTTAAAATTTTTTAAATTCCCCAAAAGAATCTACCAGAATCTAGAGTAAACATCATATATAATGATGAAATACTGCAAAATTCTTCTGAGATTGGGAAGGAGAAAGGATGTTTACTAACATCATTTCTATTGAATATTATATTGGAGGTTTTAACCAGTTCTACAAATCAAGAAAAACAGATGAAACACATAACTAAAATGCATACGAATGAGAAAAGATAAAATTGTCATTATTTGCAGATGACATGATCTATACCTATAAAGTCCAAAATAATAAATAGATAATTAAAATCAACAAGTAGTTTAGCAAGTTCACTTGATACATGATCATTACAAAACAATCTATTATATTTTTATATACAATTTAGAAATTTGTTTTAAAGTGTTACTATTTATAATAGCATGAAAAACATCAAATACCTAGGAATAGATCTACTGAAAGATCTGCAAGGCTTTTATACAGAAATCTATACAATTGTATTAAGAGAAATTAAATAAGACCTGAATAAATGGAGTAATATACCATGCAGATGGATTGGAATACTCAATAATGTGAATATGTCTGAACTCCCCAAAATGATCTATCCATTCAATGTAACACCAATAAAAATTCCAGAAGGTACCTCATAGAAATTGATATATGGAAATGCAAAGAACCAAAAATAACCGAGGAAATGTTGAAGAAGAAGAGGAGTGGGGAGGCCTACTCTCTCTGATACCAAAACATTACAAACCTATCATAATTAAAACAGTGCAGTAATGTTGCCAGGACAGACACAGACGAATGGAACCAAACAGAGATTCTAGAAATAGATGCACACATACATGGGTGCTTCATTTTTTACAAGGGTGGCATTACAGAGGAGTGGGTAGAGAATAGTCTACAGTAAATAGGCTGGGTCAACTGATTATCCACATTGAGAACAAATGAAATTAGATGTCTACCTTCCTCTATACACAAAAAGCAAGGGTAGGATTGTAGATTTAAATGTGAAAAGTAAACCAAGAAAGCTACTAACAGGCAATATAGGAGAATATTTTCATGAGCATAGGTGGACAAAGATGTCTTAACACTAATCATAAAGGAAAAAATCATAACTTGGATTAAATTAGGGATCTGTATGTCAAAAGACATTATAATATATATGACAAACACAGGGTGAAGATTCTTATTAGGTAAATGCCTCTTAAAAATAATAATAAAAAGATAAAAAGTTACCATCCCATTCAAAAATGATCAGAAAACTCATAACTATCTATATGAAATTATCCATAGTCAATGAACATACTAATACATGTTCACTTTCAATAGAGAGTAGACATAAAGACAAATAAGATTTTTTCATCTAGCAGATTGGCAAAAATATAAAAAACAATAATTAAATTTAGTATTAGATTTGAGCACTCTCATAAACTCCTGGTGGGAATTGAAATTGGATACATTTTTTGGAGACTATTTGGCAATGTATTTCAAAATCCCTAAAAAAAATCTATGTATCCTTTGACCCAACAATTCTACTTCTAGAAATTTATCCTAAAGAAAAAATTGAACCACTTTGAAAAAATGGGTTTTCATCACTGCAATGCTTATATAACAAGAAATTAGAAAACAGGGGATTGGCTAAATATGTTATGATAATCCATATAATTAGACACTAACACTAATTTGAATCAAGAATCGCGACCGAAGGGGCGCCTGGGTGGCTCAGTTGGTTAAGCGACTGCCTTCAGCTCAGGTCATGATCCTGGAGTCCCGGGATCGAGTCCCGCATCGGGCTCCCTGCTCAGCAGGGGGTCTGCTTCTCCCTCTGACCCTCTTCCCTCTTGTGCTGTGTCTCATTCTCTCTCTCAAATAAATAAATAAAATCTTTAAAAAAAAAAAAAAAAGAATCGCGACCGAAGACATCTAAGACATCTAAAGCAGGATGTGACATAAATGAGAGAAGAAGCTCTTTGGCAAATTAGGCAGCACATGCCCCTCTTGGAGAAGGCAGCTCCAATTAATTGATAACAAGTAAGATGTGGGGAGGTGTGGAAGGGTGTCTAGTGTCATCAGAATACCCAATCTTTTAGAAGAAGGAGAAAATTAAATTTTTATGTGAAATTTCCTGATTTTTAAAAGTTGTCTATTGTTTAAAATTTTTTGAAAAAGATTCAGTGGCCAAATAAAATACGTTATTAGTGGACTAGATTCAATTCAAAGGCTGAGAGCCCCAATATATATACATATATATTTATTGACAGAAAGAGATTCATGATGTATTGTCTTTATTGTGTGAAAAGATTATTACAAAAACACTTTATATAATGTGATCTCACTTTTCTTAAAAATCAAAGCATATTTAGATGTATGTATAATCAAAGCATATTCAGGTCTGAAGGGGTATAAATCTAAATGTTAATAGTGGGTGATTGTTTTACATATCTCTGTTTTTGCATGTTTAATATTGATCGTTAGTATTTTATTATCAAAGAATACAATAAAGTTCTTCTGATTTGTGGTTATAAAGGAAAGAGTTAGTAGTTCAGTTTAAAATTTTGAGAATTAAACTAAAAATCAAAACCACTGAACTCTTGCACATAAATTCAGACAAACCAGAACCCAAAGTCGATTCTTCCATTTACTATATCAGTGGCTCTGTCAGTGATAATATCTACCATCTATGCTTCAAATCCCCTTGGTAATGTAAAAAGTAATAAACAAAAACAGAATTAATATCTACCATTACCTTCCTCGTATCGTCAAAAGCTAAGTGGACAGAAGGAGGATTTTTCTACTGCAGTACAAGTCTGGAAAGAAGACAGACGCTGGTAGGACATAATAATGTAAAAAGTTTTGTTTGTTTTTATTATTCTATCCAGAGGCAAGACCATTCTCAAAATCTAAAGCTCCACCCTGCCCCACCCCTCACTCCCTGACTAGTAATCATACCCAATGCAGTGGAGTAGAGAATGGCAGACAACCCATTGCCAGAAGTAGCGTTAGATGAGGTGGAACCCCTACTTGTGTTTTGTTTTGGTTTTGCTTTTCAAACTCTATTTAAGCTAAAAACAAAAACAGTTCAAGAGCATTTGGGCAAGTCCCTAAATGTGAGTGGAACTCCAAGACAAGTGGAATAAACTAGGGAAGCCACTTTTAAGGATTGGCTTTGACCCTCAAGGAAAGAAATTAATAATATTCTTTGAGCATTTTCACTCTTTATCTACTCTTCCCGCCTCTCTGTACCACCAGTAAAGGCATGGACTTCTCTGAATAGAATTCAGGGAGGTGAAGAGGTCCACAGGTGAAACCTACCAATGGGCTGATGTAAAGTGGGTTTTGTTTCTGTCTCTATCACCTCCTTTTTATCATAAGGAGTTCAGACACCTGCATTCTACTATTCCTTTTACTGGGCAGGTTAAGTATAATGGAGGGTAAAGAAATTTTTTCAGGCGATTGTAGTACCATTGGAAACCTACCTTAAAATGAGCTCATGAACCTCCCCAAGTGCCCAGTTTGAAACCCAAGGAGAAATTTCATCATTTTGGGTCCATGGAAATATACCCTTTGAGATATTTTTAATATAATATTATTATATGTCATTATTTTCATTATTTTTTTCTCTTTTTAATGAATTCACAATAAAGGAAAACAATAAAAGTGTTGTTTCATATCTTTACTTTCAGTAATGTGCAACACGAACATAATAGTGTTAAGAAGTCAGAAATAACTCAACACAGTAGCTATAGAAGATGCTTATATTTGCAAAATGTCAACAATTATCTTCCCTAGGTTCCCCCAAAACTGGTCTATTTGTTAATCAAATTAATTAAGAAGCTTTTCAAAATAAAAGCAATGTTTTAAATAAATATATTTTCATAACCATAGAACATTTAGTTCTTCTGGAGGTAACAAACATTTTACACTCAAGTACTTTATGAAGATATTAGGGTAAAAATTATCTGATGCAATTATAAATGTACCCTAGTTTGCTTCTTTTGTGTGTGTCTTTGTTCATGTATAAAAATTATATCATATTTGTAATGTTAGTTCTTAAATCATCACAAAGATGTTATCTGACCCACAGAATTTATATCAGCTCAACATGATAATGTGGTATTGTTTAAACAATGTCTTTCAATTTAAATTTAGTACAACAAATTATATTTAATCAAAGACAAGACCTCCTGGCTGCTCATGTCCATTACAGAAAATGAATGCTAGACTCCCAGTTTGGAAGAATGAGACCTTCCAACAAATCTCAACCTTGAAATTTTATAACTGAAAATCATGTCACATCAAAATACTAATTACAACAGAGCTCTCACTGTGTTTCAGAGTTCCACAGAGGTGGGTATAAATTCATTTATGATCAGCTTTTCCATGAAATCATATGTTTATTAAACAACTACCAAAAAACTCTCTAAAAATTGATTTTATTTAATAAATAGTTTAAAGAGTTTCTAACTGAAGAAATTATTTTGCTGACCTCAGAAATTCTGATCACTTGTTTATCTTTCACTCACTTTTATTTCTACTGTGATTCTTAAGAATTTTCTAATCGATATTTAATCTATCAAAACATCTATGCATTGGTAAATTTGGCTTCCTTTGATAATAACCTATGTTAAGATCTCTAAATTAAATGACAAAGTAAATTAAACACAGTAACCGGTTATAGTAAGTGCTCTTTAGAATTTCAGATTAACAAATTTGTCCCAAAATGATAAAGTAATAACTTACTAAATGAATAATGCAATGTAGAATAGATTTTCATAGGATCTCAAGCTCTCTTTCTCAATCTCTCTTTTTCTCTCTCTGTCACTTTCTGGTTCTTTCTCTCTCTCTCTCTGTCTCTCTCTGTATCTGTCTCTCTCTCTCGCTTGCTCTCTCTCTCTCACACACACACACACACACACACATACACATGCTCCCACCCACATCCATACATAGGTATGTACACACATCCCAGAATTTTTAAACACTACTAAAGGTTTTAACTTAGATAAATTAACTACATTAAAATACTGACATTGTGAAAATATCTATGTCCAACACCCCACAGAGGGCATCTTTTTGTGAACTTCTAAAAAGCTGAAAGAAAGAAAACCAGAGAGAAAACCCGGAGTCCTCGAGGGGAAGGCTGGGTGCGCGTGTTGGTACTGCGCAGGGTCACAGCTTCCCATTCTCCTCGCCACTCTCTTTCTCCTCGATGGCTTCCAGGCTACGTTTGCTCTTGGCTTCTGCACCACTGCTGAGTGCTTTACTAAGTCCACAGGACAAGCACGCCAGCTGGATCTGCTTCATGTTTTCTATGGCTTCATTCTTGGCATTCTTCAACAGATCTCCTTGGCCCTACAAACAAGGAGAAATATACACCAAAGAAGAAAGTTATGGACCAGGCGTATCCTGAGTAACATCACTCTATATATTTGTGCTACTGCTCAGGGAGGAAATGGACCCAGACCCTCAGAGCTCACTTTTGCGGGGATTATCCCCAGGCTCTTTTCTGGCCCTGTTCAGGGTCTTTGCTCTTTAAGCCCAGGACCTCAACTTTAGCCTTCCCAATCAGCTCTGTGGTTGCCAGTAGGCTCTTGAGATTCCTGCAGTAAGGAATAACCTCGGGGGGGTGGGGGGGCATTCCTCTGCATTACTGAGGATGGTGAACCCGTCCCCTCCCCATGGTCTGCAACTTTGCACACTGCTGCAACTCCCGTCCCACCCAGGCCCAGCATTTCTAGGCTTGGGAGAAAACAAGGAAAGAAGCTCTTCTTTAAAGAACTGAAAATTAAATCAGCCCCTCAGTGTACAAGAGCTTACAAATCAAAACATCTTCTGTAAAGTAAAACACACACCATTATGCTTGGTAAGCTGGGTTTTTATACATTGGGTTATCCTTGCAATCTGCCTTTTAATAAATTATTAATTATCCATATTCCCTCTGTCTTTTCCATCACCCTAAAGACAATGTTTCCATCTGGCTGATGGAGAAAAAAAAGGGGGGGGCTTCGGAGGTTCAGTATGTCAATCAAAACAAAAAGCAAATGAGGATCGCAGGAAATCATCAGCTCTCAGGAACATCAGCGCTTGAGAAAGACTTTTTCTCCTTTTTTTATTTCTTATTTTACTTCTTCATTAAAAATGACCAAGTATATAAGCTGATGCTGACCCAGGCACCTGAAGGACCAAGTGTGGGGAAGCCGGAACCTACTCCCATGGGGCACAGACAAAAGAGGACATGGTCCCTCCTCTCTCCCCTCTCCATTCCCACTGCAGTGCTGAGGTGACCGCGAACTGCAGAGGACAGTGTGGGAGGATGCAGACACTGATGGCTGGAGAGTTCCTCCACAAAGCACAGACTCAGCGAAAGGATAAGTCACTTATTTTATCCAACGTGCTACATGATACGCTGTTTAATTTGATGAGTCGTTTTTCCTCAGGGTGTCCGACGAAACACATGTTTAAAAATGCCGTAGCATATTCCATTCCTCAAAATCTACACAAGCACTTGCACAGCACTATGTAATAGTAGTGAAATCCTTCTAATAAAAGGCTTTAACTAAATGGGATACACAGGATGGCTTTTCCTAATATTTTTGTTAAAGTGGACTTATCCCAATCACTTCAGTCACGGAAAGGGATTTTATAAGTGGACGTGGAAGTTTTATAGTCTAGCTTTCTCATGAGGAGAAAAGAGGCAGAGCCTGATGAGGTTTAGTGACTGACCCAAGGTCACAGCTGGGACTGAAGTCCAGGTCTTGGACCTCAGTCCAGTGTCCTATTTCCCACACCATGTTTATAATTTAGACTAAGACTAAATACTAGAAGGGACGCCTGGGTGGCTCAGTCGTTAAGTGTCTGCCTTCAGCCCAGGGTCCTGGGATCGAGTCCCACATTGGGCTCCTTGCTCAGTGAGGAGCCTGCTTCTCCCTCTCCCTCTGCTGCTCCCCCTGCTTGTTCTCTCTCTCCCTCTGACAAATAAATAAAAATCTTTAAAAAAAAGGGGGGGGGCGCCTGGGTGGCTCAGTTGGTTAAGCGACTGCCTTCGGCTTAGGTCATGATCCTGGAGTCCTGGGATCGAGTCCCACATCGGGCTCCCTGCTCAGCAAGGGGTCTGCTTCTCCCTCTGCCCTCTTCCCTCTAGTGCTCTCTGTCTCTCATTCTCTCTCTCTCAAATAAATAAATAAAATCTTTAAAAAAAATAAATAAATAAAATAAATTTTAAAAAAAAGACTAAAGACTAGAAAATGAACACTCTGTCATAGAAAGATGGATTTTCTAAAGAAAAATATTCACTATGCCAGCAGAATTTGGGGAGTCAGTTCTGAACACTGATGAGTCCCCTCTGGACACTGAAAAACAAAGTCACATCCACTTGGAAAAGTGCAATTCTTAAATAATAATAATAATAATAATACATATTAAGTGCTTACTCTGACATGCACTCTTTTTTGTGCTTTACATATGTTCATTCATTCAATTGTCACAGCAACCCTACGAAGATAGACACTTTTCTTATTCTCGGTTTATTGATAAAAAAAAAAAAAAAAAGCTGAGGCCCAGAGCAGTCCCCTTTCCCAGAGTCATGCAGCTACTACATGGTAGAGCTGGGGTTTAAATGAAGTCCAGCAGTTGGCTCCAGAGTCTGCAGTCTTGACCACTACGTGATACGGCATCTCTTCAAGGAAAATCATGCACTCTCTCCAAAGCACGTTAGAGCCTCCTATTCATTGTTACCCATGAAAACAACGCAGATATAAAGAAAATCATTGCTCATGTGGCAGAGTCTGACAGAACTTGGAGGTGGTATCTAGAGACTCGGGCAGATCAGGTGCACCAAGGACACGCTGGCAAGAACAAAAGTCAGGCTTAGTTTTGCTCTAGCTCCAACTATTTCTCCCTGGGCTACTTGCTCTTCTGTAAACATGAAAATAACCTTCAGCCTTCCTCACAGTGTTAAAGATTAAAGAAACAATGTTGAAGAGTTGTTTGTAATTTTGGTAATCACAAGTAAACTACGCTATAAGGTGACATGAAAAGCAGGTATCACAGTCTACTACTATAATGAATATCTTGGCACTGTACAAATATTAAGATATAAATTTCACTAATCTGTCTAAAATGCATCTGCAAGAGTCTGTTTTGCAGAGATAGGTATATTGCCACTGGTTTTACAAATTGAAAGATTCCCTTAAAAACCAAACTGTATTAACAAAAAGATCAGATCCACACTCATTTTCAGTGTTACTTTTAAGAGATCATTGTCCTTTTAGTTCTAAACATTTCATTAAGCATTTTAAAATTGCAACAAAAGCAAAATTGGCATCTTCCCTAATTGCAAGAGAAGAGTGAAACATGCAAAAATATCAAGCTGGATGCCACGAATGCATAATGTTCTCCCCTCCCCTTGTTCTGCAGCAGGTTATGAAACCTATCTGATTAATCAGCCGGAATGTTGTCTCATCAGTTCCGAGAGGTGGCATGCAAGCCCGTGTGCCAGACTGTGCCAGTTCCGGTACACAGAAGTCCCTCTCTCCAGAAAACAATGGCCAATTGGAGAAAACAGTGGTGGCAGTGCACGAAAACACAACTACATCATCTCCCGATAACCAGGAGACACCGTGTCCTGGCTGAACCACACGGGCAGAAAAGAAATAGAAAAAGAAACTCAATTGTTAACTAATACAAAAAGACAAAATCAAAGACTAGTTTTACAATTGAATTTTTACATTCTACGTTGAAACATTTAATGTAAACATTTTTTTTCCTGTTCTTTAAAGAAGGAAGAATAAAGGTCATCTTTCTGTTCTGTGGCCCAAGGAATCCACTCCGGGAGTCCTCCCTCTTAGGATATCAGAACCAGGAAAGACTCATACCAGGCAAAACTATAAAAAGAGAGAAGTTTATTGTTAACAACCCCCACCCTGGCATTCCTTTTTAGTACTTTTTCCCATTTTATGTGCTGCAATTTCCCCTGGCCAACGAGTATCCGTCTCTCAACTCTGTTACGCTCCCTCTCAAACTCCTAACAAGCCAGCCTATACGGTATCTCCTCTGTCAAACATTTTTGTCCTATGTATCATTTCCTACAAGATGTATTAGGTATTCAGATCAGCTGATCAATTTAAAGGGATTAGTGTGTTGTGTGTATTTAACGAGTATTGTAACAGGCACTTCCAAAGAAATATGCTCAAAAATACTCCTCAAGTAGAGGTCTTGGGAGAGAAGGAGAGGAGAGAATTTTACTTGGTATTATATAAATCAAAACACTTCTTGGATACTAAAATATCTCTGGGATTGTTATGACCTGAAATGTAAAATTAATGTACAATGTGATCAATGAACACTCAGTTTGAAAGAAATGTCAAGCTGCTGCCAATGTTTTGATATTCTAGCAATCTCATGGCAATTTGTAATTTCCCTCCTCTGATGTTAGGAATGCTTCAGAAAAAAAAAAAAAAACGAGGACCGCTTTAACCCAAAGAAAAGCAGAAGTAATAGAGGGCATCTCAGGCAGACTGATGCTGATGGGACAACAGGACTATCAAAAGTCTCAAGGGCAATGGCCACCAACTCAGCCTCCACAATTATTTGGCTTCCAAAATTAAGAGTCCATGGAAATCCCTGCGTATTTAAAGAGTAACTCTTGGCATCACAGAAAACCATAGAGAGATCACTATAGAGATTTTGAATCTAAAAATTAGTGATGATTAATGAATTTTTTTAAAAAGAGATTAAGCAGTCATAACCAAATCCTTACAACTGCATTAGATTGCAACTAAAACACATTACCTAAAAATCAAGAAATATCTGATACAATTTAGACTGTAAATGGGCTTGCTGTACAATGCCACAAGTTTTATTACTACTAATAAACTTATTACTGACAGTAAAATATCATCACAACCCTACATAGAAGCTAACACTTTATTGAACACTTAATAAACTAAGTATAAGCAAATTTGCACAGATTATCTCATTATATCATAACTGTAAAAAAAACTGGAATTCTAAATGTAAGGAGCTTATTAGTTATATATTTGGAAGTTATCTATTAAGAACATATTTTATTATCTGTCAAAAGACATTCAGGATTTTTATTATTCCTCTTCTACTAAGAAAGGCAACTCCCTCCCTGCCCAACACCGTTCAAAAATAATTTTGACTACAATCTGGCAGAATCACTTACAAAAGACATCCATGATTCCTTCACACCCATTTTCCCATGAACTGCACTATCCCTTGTGTTATTAGCGCACACAAGAGCAGGAGGACATCGTGACTGGTGTCCATGTGACATGTGAAGGAAATGCGTGGGTTGTCTCAGAGCACACCACAAATATTTAAAGAAGCTAAGTGAGACTCTGGGAATGGATACACCCTCACATATATGCATCTACACACATAAACAAATGTAGCTCTGTCTCCAGGCAGACTTGTGTGGGTATTTTTCAGCACATACTCAATGGCAGATTGGTTCCCCTGACATGGTTTCATGTGAGAGTCCGCACCTATAGCTAATGTCAACAGCTATGAAAAATACTGTAGTAAAAGTCAGCCACAGACAGCATGGTGGAGTTAGCAGCTCTTTATTCGTGCTACCTACCATTTGTTGGACAAAACCGTGTGATGGTGAGTCGTACCCTACTACCATCTTACTCTTTCAAAAACCAGGCTTTTTGGGAATCTCTGTAGAGGCTAAATGTTTTGTTGCAAAGGAGTAGAAATAACATCTACAATGTCCTTCATTTGAGAAATTAAAAGAGCAGATCAAAAATGTGGTGATGTCGTAACAGATGTACTTCTCTTGATGTGACATTTCTAGAATGTTGGGTAAAGCTCTGCAAAGATGGCCTGGAATTCTTGCTCTCCAGAACAAAAGCCTAGCCATGTAGGGAATGGAAACAAGATGTTAACAAGAGTTATAGGGCACAAAAGTATAGCTATTAGGAGATCATGGACAAGATAACTTAACTGCAAAATAAATAGAAGTTTCCATTGCATTTAATTATCAACAGTCAGATTTATTATTTTTCAATACCTTGGCAACCAAATATGCCAACTGCATTCTACTAGTCAGTTAAAAAATTGAATTTTAACTCTATGAATTCTCAAGAAATATGGATGAATAATCGTAGACAGTTTTGGTCTAAGAGCTTTGGATTAATGGAGCCAATGTTATGGAGCCATATGTTACTCTTCACCTAAAACTCTGAACTCAAAACAAGTTAACACTGTTTTCAAATCTTTATTACATAATGCAATCAAATTATTTTATTCTTAAAGGAACAGAAAGGGGACTACACTGGACATGTTCACCTGACCCATTGTATTTTATAATTTTATACAAAGGTCAGGTTTTTAAATTAGTTTCGTGACTGATTTATTTTAGTATTGTTCATAAACTCCAATTAATCAGATGTTTCTGAAGACTGTGGAAACAGGAAATAAATAAGTCTTTTTAATACCTGAGAATCTAATTCTGAAGGAAGACTAGTTTATAAAATGTAGAAGATATTTCAAAGGAATTTTGAGAATAATTTAATACCAAAGAGAAGACAACATTGCAAAAGAAAGCAGAATGACATGTTTAATAAGCACAACTATACAAAAGGCTATAAAAAGTTTGAAGCTAGAATCTATTGAAATTCAACATAATGAAAATTATATTTGAAAGTTAAATTTGAAACAGATCACGGTGCTAGATATGTAACAACAGATTCCTAAAAATTCATGGAACTCTACACCACAACACTGAATTTTACTACATGTATATTGAAATGTAAATTAAAATTTTAAATCTCAAAAAAAAAAGAAAGTTAAATTTGAAAACATATGTTTTAAGACCTGGCAAATAAAATCTTTTTCCACATTTCTTTTTCAGATAACATCCTGCATTGTTACAATATCTTTCTCATCAGGAAATCCTGACTAACTTGAATGTTGAAGGAATGAAGAACCTTATTTACTTCAAAATGGTAACTACCTGTGTCTTAAGCAGAAAACCTTTGCATTGACCATGCTTTTTAAAAATAGTTTTTAGTATAGAAGACACCATCTTTGTGTTGTTGAGTATATATATAAATGAAGTCATTTAACATTATTTAAACACTAATCACTAATAATTATATGATAGAAAGAGAATGAAACGTAAAAATCATGATCATCTCAATAGATGCATAAAAGATCACTTGACAAAATTCAACATCCTTTCATGATAAAAACCCTCAACAACCTGAGTATAGAAGGAAAGTACCTCAACATAATTCAGGCTACGTATGACAAGAGCACAAGTAACATCACAGTCAATGGTGAAAGGTTGAAAGCTTTTCCTCTAAGATCAAGAACAAGACGAGGGTGCCTACTCCCACTATTTCTATTCCACATAGTACTGCAAATCCTAGCCAGAGCAGTTAGGTGGGAGAAAAAAGAAAGGAAAGGGAAGGAAAGGAAAAAGGAAGGGATGGGAGAGGAGGGGAGGGGAAAGAAAAGAAAAAAAGCAAAGAAAAGAAAAGAAAAAGGAAGGGAGAGAGGAAAGGAAGGAAGGAAGGGAGGGAGGGAGGGAGGGAGGGAGGGAGGAAGGGCATCCAAATCAGAAAGGGAGTAGTAAAATTGTCTCTGATTACAGATAACCTAATCTTATATATAGAAAGCCCTAAAGACTATACCAAACAACAATTAGAACTGATAAATGAATTCAGTAAAGTTGCAGGATACAAAATTGACATGCAAAAATCAATTGTGTTTATCAGTTCACAATAAATGATCAGAAAAAGAAATAAAGAAAAAAATCCAATTTACAATATCATCAAAAACAATAAAATACTTAAATTTAACCAAGAAGATGAAAGATCTGCATACCGAAAACTACAAGATACTGATAAAAGAAATTGAAGAAGACACAAATGAATGGAAAGATATCTCATGTTTATGGACCAGAAGAATTAATATTATAATTCCCATGCTACCCAATGTCATCTATAGATTCAGGCCAATCCCCATCAAAATCCCAATGGTGTTTTTCACAGAAAGAGAAAAACAATTCTAAAATTCATCCGGAACCACAAAAGACTACAAATGGCCAAAGCAATCTGAAAAAGAACAAAGCTGGAGGCATCACACTTCCTGATTTTAAACTATACTACAAAACTACAGTAATTGAAATAGTACAGCATCAAAAGCACAAGCCACAAAAGCCAAAATAAACAAGTGAGACTACAACAAATTAAAAAGCTTCTTTACAGCAAAAGAAATAACCAACAAGATGAAAAGGCAACCTACCGAATGGGAGAAAATATTTGCAAACCATATATCTGATAAGAGGTTAGTGTCCAAAATACATAAGGAACTCAATATATATACATAGATATAACAACTCAAAATATTTAACAACTCAATAACAAAAAATAAATAATCCAATTAAAAATGGGCAAAAGGCCTGAATAAACATTTTTCCAAATAAGACATACAAATGGCCAACAGGTATATGAAAAGGTGCTCAACATCATTAATCATCAGGAAAATGCAAATCAAAACCACAGTAAGATATCAAAACTACCTTACACCTGTTAGAATGACTATTACCAAAAAGACAAGAGGTAACCAGCACTGGCAAGGAGATTGAGGAAAAGGCCCTTTGTGCACTGTTGGAAATGTAAATTGGTGCAGCCACTATGGAAAACAGTGTGGAGATTCCTCAAAAATACTAAAAATACTACCATACAATTTAGCAATTCCACTTCTGGGTGTATATCCAAAGGAAATGAAATCAGGATCTGAAGAGATACTCACACTAACATGTGCATTACAGCATTATTTACAATAGCCAAGACATGGAAACAATTTAAGTATCCATCAAACAGATAAATGTATATACATACATATCTATAGCCATCTTCTTTAATATATATATAATATATTATATATATATTATATATATCTCTCTTTAATATATCTATATAATATGTGTAACATCTAATAACATTTAAAAAGATGTTATTTATATAATACAATATTATTCAGCTATGAAAGAAAGAAGCTAAACCTGCTTTCAACAACATGGATGCATTGCGAGGGCATTATATTAAATGAAATAAGTCAGACAGAGAAAGACAAATACTAGATGATCTCTTTTATGCATAATCTAAAAAAACACAATTTATAGAAACAAAAGTAGTTTGATGGTTGCCAGGGGCAAGGGATAGGGAAAATAGGTGAAGGTGGTCAAAGAGTACAAACTTCCAATCACAATATGAGTAAGTTGTGGAAATTTAATGTACAGCATGGTGACTATAGTTAATAATACCGTATTGTATACTTGGAAGTTGCTAAGACAGTAGATCTTAAAAGTTCTCACTACAAAAAGAAAAAGATAATTATATGAGGTGATGAGTGTGTTAACTAACTTATTATGATAATCATCTCACTATATATATATTATGTATATTATATATTACCATAATAAACTAATTAACACACTCATCACCTTATATAATTATCTTTTTTATACATATATAATCCTTAAGCTTACACAGTGTTAAATATTAATTGTATCTCAATAAAGCTGAAAAATATAATAACAATAATACTAGTAACAACAACTAGTAGCAACAGTGCTGACAACAGATACCATTAGTGATGGGTACTAGCACATTCATCAGTTAAACCTATTACACTGAGATACACTTGTTGACCAGAGCTTAAAAAGAAGTACTGGGGCACCTGGCTGGCTCAGTCGGTGCAGCATGCAACTCTTGATCTCAGGGTTGTAAGTTTGAGCCCCACACTGGGTGTAGAGATTACTTAAAAATAAAATCTTTAAGGGGCACCTGGGTGGCTCAGTCGGTTAGTCGTCTGCGTTCAGCTCAGGTCATGATCCCAGGGTCCTGGGATGGAGCCCCATGTCTGTGTCAGGCTCCCTGCTCAGTGGGGAGTCTGCTTCTCCCTCTGCCCCTCCCCCCACTCATCCTTTCTCTCTCATCTCATGCTCTCTCTCTCCCTCTCGCAAATAAATAAAATCTTGAAGAAAGAAAGAAAGAAAGAAAGAAAGAAAGAAAGAAAGAAAGAAAGAAAGAAAGAAAGAAAGAAGAAAGAAAATCTTTAAATCAATAAATAGAATCAATATTTTTAAAAAAGTATAGAATTTAGTATTTCCAAATCCCATTTGTTGTCCCTGTTGTATGCTGTTCTGAGCTACCTATGTATGAACCAAGACACACCCATGACCTTCCTTTGATTCAGGAACAACGGAGGTTTCCTTTAGTTATCAATAAGGACTTAGATCTTCATTTTTGCTTTATTTCTATCTGTTCATTAAACAAATATTTACTAAACATATTCCATATACCAGACTTTGTCTTTGACCTGGGTTCTCAACCCTATCAAAACCGATGCCCTTTATTTTTTCTTTTTAAATATTTTCTTTCTTTATTTGAGAAATAGAGAGATAGTGAGAGACAGCAAGAGCAGGGGTTGGGGAGAGGGAGAAGCAGACTCCCCACTGAGCAGGGAGCCCGATGTGGGGCTCGATCCCAGGACCATGGGATCATGACCTGAGCTGAAGGCAGATGCTTAACCAAATGAGCCACCCAGGCACACCAAAACCAAAGCCCCTTCAAACAAATATTTTATAAGGCTCCCTTTATTATCCTAAAATGAAAGTCAGAAATAATATAAGGTGGTTAGAGATATTAAAAAGTAAGTAAATATAGTATTCTAACTATACTATTAATGAGAAATAAAAGAATGGTTGTTTAAAACAAAATAATATGTATTGTGACATATAAACGCCCAGGGAGGCACACAAGAAACCATAATGAAGTAGGCAGAGGTCTGTACTTACTTAATATGAATTCATTTAAATTCAAAAGAGAAATAAAGAGATCAGATGCAATTCCACACACACAAAGAATATAGGAAAATGACAATGCAGATGTACCAGAGAGACACTCGTGTAAAAACAAAGAATGGCAGCAGTCCAGGCTTATTTGCAAATAATAAACGAAGAAAGGAAACAACCTTAATTAAAGTAGGGATAGCATGCCAAGACAAGTACAGACTCTCACCAGGGAGAAAAAGTGTGATAATCCCACAAGTGAGGAAATAAATAGTATCCATACCCCCCACCAAAGTTGCCAAGTCTTCAAAGGTATCTCAAAGGATATTTTTCTTGTGATTGATAGTATCAGCTTCTACTTCACAGGACACAGTGGGATGCCCACCATGGATTGTGAAAAATAACAAAGTAATTAAAACCAGTCTCTTACTTCCCAGTTCATTCCAATATCACTTACTGTATAGCAATCATACAATCAAGTAGACAGAATGCCCAGAGTGAATAAATTATTCAATAATTTAAAAACAATATCTTTATTCATTTAGACATGCCTCTCAGTACCTATGTTTTCCTCATGTACTGGGCCTTTCACATAACTTCTTGTAAAAAAAAAATTAGTATCATTTACTAAAGTACTCCAGTTTGTATTTTAGATGGTTTAGTAGGGCAGGACTTAAAGTCTTGCAGGATGCAGGCAACTGTTCATTATGTTGCTCTGTCCTGTACCATGCATTCCTGGCTGTGTCCACTAAATGTCCCCAGAGAATTCTTCCATCACCTCCACAATTTTGCAAAGTGCCCGCAGTACTGTACTCATGAAGAACTGCAGGGCTAGACTCAGGGTAAGATGGTGAGCACAGATGTCCTTCCTGCCCACATAGAATGGAGGTCTAGTTAGGGATACAAGCATTAATCAAAAAACCACAAAAATAAAACTATATCTAATCACAAGTTGTGCCATGTGCTTAAAGGAAAGGAATGTGTTGTGGTGAGAACATGTAGTCTAGGGGATCAGGCAAGTCTCCTGTTTAAGTGACAGACGAGCAACAATTTGGAAGAGAGAGAAGCATCTTCATCTCTTTTTTGGCATCTTATAATCAGTGAAATATATAAGGATCTTGTGAAGCTTGCCTTGAGTCCTCAATGCACCTACAGTCTTACTGATAGAGATACAGATGGTCTGGGAGGGTGATCTGGAAAGATCCCGCCTTTGTGATTTAGCACAAAATGGCCAAATGCATCCCATTTTTCCTTATAATTTACCTCCTTAGAATTTATTTTGTTTCCTTTTTTTTTTTTTTAAGATTTTATTTATTTGTTAGAGAGAGAGAGAAAGATAAAGCATGAGCAGGGGGAAGGGCAGAGGGAGAGGCAGACTCCCTGAGTCTGAGCAGGGAAGCTGATTCAGAGCTTGATTCCAGGACCTTGAGATCCCAGGACCTTGAGATCATGACCAGAGCTGAAGGCAGTTGCTTAACCAACTGAGCCACCCAGGTGTCCCTATTTTGTTTCCTTTAAATTTATACTGAAGAAAAAACAATGCAAGTGGAAAATAGTAAAGTATCACTTGGTGACAGTATCTTTCGGTTCTGCTAAGAAAGAGTTCTTAGCAATTATTTCACATTTTTGAGATATTTGAAGATCAGCTATAATTTTTTTCAACTTTAACAGGTGAAGAAATGGACTCAAGAAAGCTAAGTAAATATACTGCCCAGGTTCACACAGGTAAGAAGTGTGAAGGAAATAACTAATACTGCCTGCTCCCCAGATCAACAGATGTTTTTTCTTCACTGTGTTATATTTCTTCACATTTAGTTGCATTACACGATATGCTGCACATGTCATCTAATAGATCTTAGAAATGGAGAGAAGAAAAAAATAGTTTAAGCCCTATTTGGTTTAAAGAAGAAAAAATCCTTTGATAAAACCCCAGGAATGCCCCATACATAAATACTTTCTTTTTTTTTTTTTAAGATTTTATTTATTTATTTGACAGAGAGAGACACCGTGAGAGAGGGAACACAAGCAGGGGGAGTGGGAGAGGGAGAAGCAGGCTTCCCAGGGAGTGGGGCTCGATCCCAGGACCCTGGGATCATGACCCTGAGCCGAAGGCAGATGCTTAACGCCTGAGCCACCCAAGCGCCCCACATAAACACTTTCTTTGTGCTGATACTTTGATGTCGATTTTGCCTTGAATGTGGATACAGAGTCTGAAATAATTTAATGATTTTGATCTGAGCCCAATTTTCAGAAATACAAAAGCAATGGTAGAAGATTCATGACTGGGAGAAGTGTAGAGAAGATGATTGGTTTTCATTTTAAAGATATCATAAGCCTTGGGGCACCTGGGTGGCGCTGGTTAAGCATCTGCCTTCAGCTCAGATCATGATACCAGGGTCCTGTGATCGAGCCCCACTTGGGGCTCCCTGATCAGCAGGAAGTCTTCTCCCTCTCCCCCTGCTGCTCCCCCAGCTTGTGCTCTCTCGTGCGCTCTCTCTCTCTCAAATAAGTAAATTCTTTAAAGAAAAAAAAAAAAAGATATCATAGGCCCCAGTAGATAAGATCCAAAAAAGAAGACTATAGAAGAATCAAATTCATTACAGGCACCAGCTGAACATTTTCAAGGATGCCATTAATGTGAGGACTTGTTAGTTCTCAGATCCCTGGGATACTAATTCTCCTTGCAGTATCTATAAGCTCCAGAAAACCTCCCACATAGGTTGGCTGCCCAAGATAGCAGCACACACAAACTGGGGAGCAGAGCCAGAACTCCAGGAGTGATGAAAGAATACATCTGATTCTAAGGATTCCACATTTTGCTCATATAATAACAATCTGGCCCAGAGACGTTGAATTGTAACCATACTGCTGTTCTGTAGGTCAATGTAATGGGACCTCTGCTGTCAGACTGCCTAAATTCAAATCCTGGGCTCCACCACTTACTAGCTTTTTGACCTTGAACAAGGTCACTTGGTGCCTCAGTTTCCTCATCCATAAAATGGCTCTAATAATTATACTCACCTCTGGGCTTACTGCAAGATTAAGAGAGATAATACATGTGATTTAGAATAATATGTGGCAAACTCTAATGATTGTTAGCTATTATAATTATTCTATAAGCAGAAAACTTAAAAGTTTCAGTAAATGTAGTTTTTCGCTATTGATAATGACAATGTTAGAGATGTCTACTGTACTCTACCTTACAAAATGAGAGGAAACAAAAACCACTTTGAAATTTAAAAAAGACAAGTTGGCAAAATAGAGGGAATAAACAAGTTACTGAGAATAACATTCAGGATTGATAACCTGTGAAAAACCCCATAATGATTAAAATTAAAAGAATAATGATTCCACTGATGGCGGAATTTTCCTTGGGAAACCCTGGAACATATCATCCTTTCCCAGGCAAATGCTTATTTTCTTGTTTGTAAATTAGAGGTTACAACATTGCTCAGTGTAAAACACTGAAGCATTCATTGCTCACTATTGGAATAAAAAAATGTTAAATGCCATTTTATTTAAGGCAGATGAGAAAGTAAAAATGAACTGAAATCATCTGTCACCAAAAGAAACTAATGACAAACATTGTCTTTTGTGACAGACCCATTATATTTCTGAAGATACCATAAGATAAGTTCCTGCAAGGGTGCTCTGGTTAAGAAGCCATCTGTCTGCTTTGGGCAAATGACTGTGAGCCTAATCCACTTAAAGAAAACGTCAACAAAATTGTTTCAACACCAGTGAGCTGAATAATAGAAACCCCTGAGCTAAACTTTAAAAATATGACTCAAGTGCAGAAAACTTCATGAATGTAGGTTTGTGTGATGATACCGGTATCCTGTGAATTCTCTTGCAGTCATTTTGACAAAAGAACCATTCAATAAAACAGTAAGAATCCACTGCCTGTTGATTCCCCTGCTCTCTGCTCTTTGCTTCCCATTATTGTGATCATTTGCCTCCGTGTCAACAAATCTAATAAGAGAGGACAGAAGATTAGTATCAACCTTTAGCAAGGTGACAAAGATAATTAATTGCATTTCAAATGAAATTTCAGTAATGGATGGTCATCAGCGCAAAGAAACAAATACTGTTTAAAAGTTCTGATATCTCAAATTAACTTTCACTGGGTAATAAATGACCCTGAAATCTGAATTCATACTGCCATGGGCGCTGTAGGCCAAACACAGAAGGAGCTTCTACAGAAACCTCTATTTGGCCAGCTCATACTATTTCCATTTCAAAAAAGATCATTTACAGCAACCTGAAAGATGTAGGATGCTACAAACCCCAGAGCAGACAAAGACTATAGAGACCGTTCCTAGTACTAGAAGAAGACTTCTAAAATGCATTCTATTTGCCTGGTATTTGCTTGGTGTGGTTTCACTGTAAGAAATTACTGATTACATTGCTTAAATTATTGGCTACTTCATCTATCCAAAGGATAAACCTGCAAAAATGCCAGAATAAGAGTGTAAATGTGTGGGGCGCCTGGGTGGCTCAGTCGTTAAGCGTCTGCCTTCGGCTCAGGTCATGATCTCAGGGTCCTGGGACCAAGCCCCACATCGGGCTCCCTGCTCAGCGTGAAAAAAAATATCTCAGTAGGCATATCATGAAAATAAGGGCATAACCACACACTATTACCCCAATGAAATTAGCACTCATCCAGCAATTTCATCTGATATGCAGTACATATTAAATTTTCCCAAATGTCTCAAAACATCTTTAATAGCTTTTTAAAATCCAGAATCCAATCAAGGTTCACACATTATTAGCACCTCTGAAAATAATGATCCAGCTCTGTGATGTTAGGGGAAAAGCCTGAGTGACAGTTCACACTCAATGGCAAGTTCACAGCCGTGGATACTGCTTCCCTCAAAGACACACATCTCCACAGCGTCACCCTGTCCACCTTCTGGAAAAATGCACCATTAAATCATCACATACACCTGTCAAAACATTTCTTCTGAATGTCAGACACCATCACTCTTACATTCTTGTTTTTAAATCCACGTTATAAATATATATGCCTGGAAAAATTCATCACACATTCACCAAACCCTTTCAGTGTTATGCTGACACCTCCCTAAATGCTCGTCCTATCCAGGCCTCGGATTTCTTCCCACATAACTGTGAAGATCAAACTATCAGAAACTAGTGGGAGAGAACATTCATAGACAATTCCAATATTTCAGTAGCTGATATTTTTTAGGCCTTAGATATGCAGACACAAAAAAACACACATTTTTGGATGAGCTTTAAATTGTGACCATGTAGAAAATCTGGAACAAGCCTTGTGTGATTCTGTCCATGTGCACAGACGCTTGCTAAAGAAACTAGCCCCCTGCTGACCTTGAGGTGGGATGGCACTACTCTGTTCTATCAGAGCCCGCCTCTCTGGCTACAGATGGTTGGACCGAGCTTGGACACGTAGCCCAAGAGTGGCCAATTAATAGCTGGTTAGTGACCTGTCAGTTAGCCTGGCTCCAGGAAGCAATGATGGCAATTAGTGAAAGCAGATTAACTCTCTCAGAATGTGACCTGGGATATTCAAAGAGCCTTAGTCAGAGGTGCTAGAAAATACACAGAGGAAAACAAGAAAGGGGAGGGAGCTAAGCCTTTCCAAGGCTACCGCACTAGAATGAAAATTCCCAATTCTTCCTCCTGAGAGAGGAAAAAAGCCTGGTCCCCTAAAGCCTGCTTGGATTGCAGTGGTCTTCCAGCCCAAATCTCTGTGAGGCTGCCCATTCTGTGGCTTCTCTTCCTATCAGGAGACGTGTTTCCTGCCTTGTCACATACATGCTTCTTACCTGATGAAGCCTGAATGAATCCCCGTTCCCTGTAACTCAGGTAAAAAAAAAAAAAAAAAAAAAAAATTAAATGAGAAATGACAGGTCTGTTACAATTTTAACCACACCATTCGATTGGTTGATAATCAAGGCAAAATAGAATTTAAACCATGTTTTTGTCCCAGCTAAAGCTTTCTAAGCTTCTCATAGAGAAAGCCAGAATCAGTCACAAGGGTAGAAAGGACAGGGATTGTGGCTGATGTCTGCAGTGGAAAGAACAATGAACAAATTAGGATTTGGCTGGGTGACCTTGGAAATATCACCGCCCACTCCTGGGGGCTACTGTTTCCTTTTCTATTAAAGAAGGGGGTTGGATGAAAGGTTCTTTGAGCTCACCTTATATACTGAAAGTCTGTCATTTATTAATTAGGGCTCAGATTAAAATTGCTGTATTAAAATTCATCATTTAATTATTTTAAGTAATAGACCGTCTAGTGGGGAAGAGATAAGGAGGCGATTAAAGTGTTATGATAGCGGAAGAACAGGGTACCATAAAAACACATGGCAGAGATGCCTAACCCTGTTGAGGATGGAGGGCCTGGAGAAGAGGAGGTGTCAGAAAAGGTGTCCTGAAGACTGGGAACCTGAGCTAACAGCTGGAGCACAGATAAAGTGCCCCCCACAGTGCATAAACCACAGAGTCCAAAGACGTCCTCTGAAGCAGAAGGGACACTTCCTGTAACTGCTCAGCATGAGAGCACAGCTGGTGCCATGGAGAACTGGGGAAAGTTCGGTGTGGCTGGAGGGGCCCATGGAAGAGGAAGGCAATGAGAGATGAAGCTGGAGAGGAAAGAGATCACAAAGCGCTCCATAGGGGTAGTTAGGAAGTTTGCAGGAGGCGCCATGGGAAACCTTGGAAGGGCTTTAAGCATGCAGAATGGCTATGACCAGACTTATGTTTAGAAAGGTCACCTCAGCTGCTGTGCTGCAGAGGGGGACAGGGTATACGGGAAAGGAAAGACTTTTCACTAACTCAGGTGATAAATGAAGAAGACGAAGCTATGGGAATGGAGATCACATACTTCAAAGGTTGACCCAGCAATACTTGGTAATTGCTTAGAGGTGGAGGTTTAGGATAAAGATCAAGAATAATTCCCAGGATGCTTGCATGGATAACTCCAAATTGTCATTCATTCTTTCATTCATCCATTCACTTACTCAAGTAGAGATACCAGTGGTGTCAGATGTGCGTGGAGATGAACATAGTCTGAGACACGTTGACCTCCCTGTGATGAAGAGAACCCCCAGTGCGATGCCTGGAGGGTAACTAGGAGGGAAGGGTCACAAATGGAGGTCATCTAGAGATAAGGAGAGACCCGTGGACCAAAGATACACATTTGGGATTTGACAACAGAGTGAAGGGAATGAAAACTATTTGCATGGACACTGTGACTCTGGGAGAGAGGATGGAGTGAGAAGAGAGCCTAGGCTAGAACCCTAAGAAACACCAGCATTTAGCAGACGAGCAGAGGAAGAGTAACCTGCAAAAACCACTGGGAAGAAAGAGCCAGAGATGTAAGAGGAACACCAGGAGAGTGCAGTGTCCCAGAATTCAAGGGAAGCAGTGATGCAAGAAGGAGTGACCAGCCGCAGAATGTTCCCAAGTGGTCAAGGAAAATAAAAGCTAAAGACCGTCCACAAGATTTCGTGACAAGAAGGTGACTGGTGACCTTGGTGATAATGATTTAATGGAGTGTCAGAGGAGAAGACAGATTAAAGTTGGCTAAGGACTGTGTGGGAGGTAAGGAAGTGGATTCGGCAAGTGTAAACAACCTTGTTAAGAAGTTTGTGTAGGCGAAGAGAGATAGGAAGTAGAGTAGCTGGAGGGGAGCTGAAAGTCTTTCATAAAAGCCATTTTATATGTATAAACACAGATATGCTGAGCAATGAATGTGAAAGGAAAAAGACAAAATATGAAATGGAATTACTAAATGCCTCTACTTCTTGGATTGATTGTTCTTCTAACTTGATTTTCATAGTATCCTAATATTCTTTCTCCTTATTTTAGAGCCCTTTTATTGGTATGAAGTGGGAAAGTTACTCATCAATTAAAAATGTAAAGCACGTAAGCTTAAACATATAATTAAATCTATCTAAATTTAAAAGTAAAAAAGCAGGGATTTCATGGTGTATGCATTTATGGCTACCTCTAGAAAATGACACGTTCTCACATTGTCCACCAGGTGGCTCCCTTGGTTCCTGTCTGTCCACAAAAAGCTTGTGTGCCAACGGTTAGAAATGGCCTTCTAAACTGAGGGTTCTAGAGGGGAGGGGGCTGAGAGGATGGGTTAGCCCGGTGATGGGCATTGAAGAGGGCACATTCTGCATGGAGCACTGGGTGTTATGCACAAACAATGAATCATGGAACACTACATCTAAAACTAATGATGTAATGTATGGTGATTAACCCAACATAATTAAAAAAAAGAAAAAACTGAAAAAAAAGAAAAAAAAAGAAATGGCCTTCTAAAACCATTTGGTTAATTCCTCTGCCTCCATGTCAATTTGTACCTCAGTCACTCTAAGTGTCCTCAAAGTTATACTGAAAACTTACAAAGTCATCCAAAAACATTAATGTCTCACCAACTTGTATACGTAAGCATTTAAATTAGAAGCGAACGCTATGTTCACACAGTAGAAAATGATTTTCACAGAAGGAAAGTACCTCAGCAAAATCTGAACTGATCATGCTTCATCAAAGGCAAAAAAAAAAAAAAAAAAATCTACCACTTGCTTTTAGAATTTGGTGAAAGGAGAAAAAATGAGTATCCTTATACTTGCTGTTTGGAAAATGTTAATAGATACTACTCAATCTAATATGATCTAAAGCTCTCAGGTTCAAGTAATCTGTTGAGGGTTATAAGACATAAAGATCTTTCCTCTACTTGATAGGGGTTATTAGCATGATTCAGCAGGAGGAAAATGTTACCATTATGTATTTATGAATATTCGAAGTAAGGAAGATATATGAGTTGAAGGGCAATTGAAAGAGTCTACCCCATAGATACTTCCCTTAGCCCTTCTCCCATCCTGCTGTGCCTGAAACACCCACCAGAAATACAAGAGGAAAGGGCAAAGTCAGTTTTACAACTATGAGTGCACAAAGGGACTACGAATACACATACACATACACACTCACCGTAATAGCAGTTAAAACCAGCTTCCTTCATTTGCCAACTTTCTTAGGAAACAGTTCTATCATTTTCAACTTGCTAACAGTGCAGGATGAACATTAACACCTCAGGTTTGAGACTCAATTGGAAATGAGAGAGGGGCCAAGGAAGAGATGGCTCCCTTCACGAAGCCCCTCAGGAAATCCTCATGGCTGGGGGAGCAGGTTATTTTACCACCGCTTTTTTCCGTCTTTCCTCGTTTCCTGAGAAACTTAGAGAAAAAAAAATCCAAACAATTAGCCACTAAGCAAAATCACCTGGGAAAGCAGGAAAGACCACAGGCTATTTGGAGAATTGCAGAGGGATTGCCATGGCTGGAGCACGGGGTAAGCGAAAACTAATACAAGGAGGATGAAAGCACCTCATTAAGGGAAATGACCTATGTAACAAGATAGCAACCTCACTGGAGACAAATTAAAGGAATTGTATACACCTGGGCAGGATTTTATAACTTTGTTACCCTAAAGACCTGAGAAGCTATAACCCTCCGAGGAAAGTATTTGTTTGTCAATATTTATTTCCTATGGCCCTATTTGTTATGCTGCTTAAGTGAAAGTTGACATAATGTCTATTCAGCACAAACACTAAAGCATTCTAACCAACCACTAGCAGGATCCCATGGGCCACAATTCCCTACTCTGTAACTTTCCACATTTATGTAGTGGAGCAGCCAGGCTGACACCTGCCAAGAGAGGTTTCAGGACTAGAGAGGAAGCAGTGGATCCTGGCAGCCCGCTCAGCTGCCTTCAAAGGGTGACCTTTAGGTGTGCAGCAAAAGCACTCCCCCACCATGATATATTATTTGTTCTAATCCTCAGCTTCAGGTCGCATGTTTTAATAAAGTCTTCCACTAACGTCAACTTCAAGGGTATTAAACGGGCACAGCTGATTTTCTTCCTCTCTGCCCACATACGATTCTCTCCTCTTTCCTCTTGAACTTGGAGAAATGGAGACTCACCGTACTGAAGTTGAGATGAGCTCCCCCAGCTGTGGAGAAAGAGTCCAAGTGTCGCTGTCCTATTGTAAAGTAACAGTCTCCAGTGCTCTTCATATCTATACCCCACAGGATGTTTATTTTCTACAGTCAAGGGTTGTTTTTTTTTTTAAAAAGGAAAAATATAAAAACCCCCTAGTTACTATGGACAAATTGCTCATACATACAACGATGAGCACTCAAAGAATACGAAACCTCAATATTCATAATACGAAGGGAAGAGAAAATCTGCCTATAGTTTAAAATGAAGTCCCATTCCTCATTTTGAAGGCCAGACTAAGATGAGATTTGTACTGTGGCCTGCAGCCAAAAGTGGACTATTTTGGTAGATGTATACATCTTCTAGTCTCTAGGGAATTAACGGTTAAGAATTCTCCCTTTTACTTCATAATTCTGGTATCTTTGCTGTTCAGTATGGTAGTCACCAGCTGCATGTGGCCTTTGAACACTTGAAATGTGACTTGTGCCACTGGAGGACTGAATATATAATTTTATTTAATTTTAGTTATTTTTATTTTAATAGACACCCATAGCTAGGTTTTCCACATTGGACAGCACAGGCTACAAATGATGCCAAACTTCCTCAATGTAATGAATCAACTAAAATTATTTTTCACTCTTTCCAACCTCTTTCCTGACATAGCACTCGCCACAATTACAATTTAATGACTAATTATGGCTTGCACTTTTTAACATCTGCGTCTCCCACAAGAACACACACTCCTTGAGTACGGTGGCTGCTTCCATCACATGCACAGCTATATTCCCAGCAGCTTAACACAGGGTCTTGCCCAAAGCAGGGATCCAAAGCATTTGTTGAATGAAAGAATAAATTGGGTGCCACAGAATACACATTCACCTCAGCCTAGAATTTCCCAGGACCACTGACATCCACTCCCAGCAAAATCTTAATGCCCAACTTTTTAACTCTATCAAGGAATATCAATTCACCCAAAAACTAGCCCATCCTTTTATAACCAATATATTGCCCTCTACCTTTTACTCAGGCCCTTTTATAACAAGAATTTTCTAGAGAAAATAACCAAAGGACTGGCCACGATGCTATTAGCAATTTCAAGGTCAGGTGGAGTGACAACAGGTATAGCTGGGGGAGGCAGGAGCCACTGGAGTAATAATGGATATATCTGGTAAGAGATGTGGGCTGGTAGAATTCTTCTAACCACACCACTAGGGAGACTGTCCCATCTGCCCACATGGAGAACAAGTCCTGTGACCTTGGGTGCCCCACTTCACATAAAAATGCATTCTAATCAGGGGTGCCCATGTGGCTCAGTCATTAAGTGTCTGCCTTCAGCTCAGGTCCGGGCCCCAGGATCCTGGGATCGAGCCCTGCATTCGGCTCCCTGCTCGGCAGGAAGCCTGCTTCTCCCTCTCCCACTCCCTCTGCTTGTGTTCCCTCTCTCACTGTGTCTCTCTCACTCTGTCAAATAAATAAATAAAATCTTTAAAAAAAATGCATTCTAATCAAATTATATTTTTCAGCCAACAATCATATGAAACTGGATTTCCCCCCCCCCCCCCAGTAGGTTTTATATTAGGAAACTCCTTAAACTTTAGCTTTCAAACCTTTTCATCCTGGGTCACTGCTATGAACTGAATGTGTCCCTCCAAAATTCATATGTTGAAACCTTAATCCCAAGTGTGATGGTATTTGGAAGTGAAGCCTTTGGGAGGTAATTAGGTATGGATGAGGTCACAGGGGTTGGGATTGGTGTCATTCCAAGGGAATGAAGAACTCAAGCTCACTCTCTCTCTACCATGTGAGGAAATCAGGAAGAGGATTGTCACCAGAGCCTGACCTGCTGATACCCTGACCTCAGACTTCCCAGCCTCTAGTACTGAGTAAATGTTTGTTGATTAGGCCATTCATTCTGTGGTATTCTTGTTAGAGTAGCACAGACTGACTAAGACAGTCACTGTATACGTTTGCTAGGGCTGCTCTGACAAAGTGCCACAGGAATATTCAAGAAGATTAAATAACAGAAATTTATTTTTCTCACAATTCTGGAGGCTAGAAGTCTGTTGTCAAGGTGTAGGCAAGGTTGGTTGCTTCTGAAGCCTCTCTCCCTGGCTTGTAGATGGTCTTCTTCTCTCTGTGTCTTCACCTGGTCTTTCTTCTGTGTGTGTTTCTTTAATCCTCCCTACTTATAAGGACCCTAGTCATGTTGGATTAGGACCCATACTAATGACCTCACTGTAATTTAAATACCTCTTTAAGGACACTATCTCTAAATACAGTCACATTCTGAAGTACTGGGCATTAGGACTTTAACACATGAAATGTGGGTGAATACAATCCAGCCCATAACAGTCACCCCTCTCCCAATGTTCCAATCTGTGTCTCAAATTAACTTGTTATCTACATCCAACCACCCTAGAAACCTCTGTTTAAAATTTTGGGATGGTTTGCCTATTGTACTATGAATGACAAACACTTTTCTGACCATCTGTAGACCCTCACTGCTTGTATATATTTGTAGGCTTAGGACTTTATCATTATAAAGTATGGCTTTACCATCATCAATAAGCTTTTTCATACATTACATATGAAATAGCCATGTAACAGGTGGGACGGTGTGGTCATTCTATGGATGAGGACTCCAGGTACACATGCCTGGGTTTCGATTCTAGCTCTGCCACTCATTAGCTGGTTGACCTTCTTAAAGGTTAGCTATTACCCAACCCTCCTGTCCCTCAGTTTTCTCATGTACAAACGAGAAATATTAATAGTACCTACATCCTGTGGTCGCTATTACAATTAAATGGTTTAATAAGTGTGAAACACTTGGAACTCTGTCCTGTAAAGAATAAACATTTTATATTATATCTCTGTTAGCTATTATTATTTGTTGCTATTGCTAAAGGGCACTCTGTATTTAAAGTATTGGAAAGAGAATCAAATTCATCAATTCTAATCAGCCATATGCTGGATACCAGTTTTACAGTGAATAGTTTCATTTTCCCTAAAATGCCCACCTCTTTTTGGTGCATGCAAGTTGTTTTTCAATAATTTTCTAAGTTATTGAATACAAATAATGATGATCCCAAGATGAGAGGATTTTTCCAGAAGTGTAACTAAGACCAAAAGGAGAAGACTTGCCTGTTTGGCAAGTAAATTCGAGGAAGGAGAGGGAACTCTCAAGGCAGTTTCATATATTTATAGCACTAAGTATATGATGAGCTCTTGATAAATATTTAAAAAGTGACAATGATGAAGACGGTGATGATTCACAAAGGGAGGAAGGAACTCAAGGATGAAAGTTACCCAGATTTTAAAAAAAGATCATATAAAAATGTCTAAAGTTCAGTCACTTGGAATGTTAATGATATCTGAACCATCCTGGAAAAAGACAAGAAACTTGAAGAGAACTGAAGTATCTTCTCTCAGTCCTCTTATGAGAAACTAAAAACAATAATGACTAAAGTGTTAGTTACTGTACCAGGGCAATTTTCAATATTCTTTTCTAGGCTTATATTCAAAGAATTCAATTAAACAAACACATCTTGAGCACATACCATGTGCCATGTCTACTGTAACAATAAAAAATGGAATGTGGGCACTAGAATGGTAAAATGTAGCAGAGGGCCACCAAAAATTGTATATAACATATACTCAGGACATTTATGTACTTGTGAGTACCCTGTATGCACACTGTGTAAACTGAGGAAAAAGGCTGGGAAGAGCTGAGGCAGGGGTCTAGAAAACTGTGCAACTCTATAAATACCCCAGAGATTAGTCACTCATTGCCTGAAAAACAAAAGATGGGCACCAGGAGGATGAAAAAAATAAAGGTGGGCATCGGGCCTACTGAGAGGAAAAGCTAAAACTCAAGTACCAGTTTCATGCACGTAGATGCCTGTCAATTTTCTGTGAAGACAGAATACCCGGGTAGGAAAAGATGAGCCTGGGTAAGTTTAGGCCAGGGTGAATGAAACTCCCCAGAGGTAGAAGGAAGAAAGAAGAGGTCAAAATGGCAAACCCATGAGAAAATGCAGCTGCCAAGAACCACAGAAGCACTCACCTTCCCACGTGGCACACAGACATCAAGGGGTGACATTGGACCCCATGACTTTGGATATGAATAACAGGCTTTGGAGTCACACAGATCAAGGTTTGTGTCTAGCTCCACTTCTTACTGGTGTGTTATGTTATACTGAACACATTGCTTCGCTTCTGTAATCCTGTTTCCCAGTTTAGCTCAACACTGTGCTCAGGCACAGTCCCCACCCTGAAGGAGCACAATGTCATAAGAAAAAAAGACATGGGAACAAATCATTAGGATATAGTGAGCCAGGGTGGGGAACACATTTAAAAAGTGAGAGTGATGAAGAAGGATGAGATTGTACATAAGCTAGAGATATAGCACCGAAAGGGGATTATCTGGTTTTGATGAGAATTGGGGTTGGAGCACATGGAAAGAAAAGAGCAGGAAAAGCTTCCCTAGAAAGGTAATAGAGAACATGTGTTGGATTCGAGAGAGGAGGAGGGACTGGTTAAGTGACTGAGGAGGGGAAGAACATTACAGTCGGCAGGAACAGCATGTGTGAAGGCGTGGAATCCTGAAACTGCCCAGTGTGTTCCAGGACCACACAACTGTGGGAGTGTGAGACGGAAGGTACAGAGCTAAGCAAAGGGCCCATCACAGAGGATCATCTTATCCAGGCCAAGAACTTGGAATCACGTTATAGCTGACAGAAAAACAATAAAACATTTATCTCACTCCACTTGGGCTATTAATTTCAATCCTCTAAATTTTTTTCTGAAGTATTTCTTTTCTGAAGATTAAAAATTCTTAATTAAATTTTCTTTCACAAGAAGCTTGCATTAGACTTGGAAAGTGGATTGGACGTTATTTTCCCAACAACTTCTGTTTCTGTCATCTGGAGTTACAAACTGAATCAACTAAGTTTGATTGTTAAAACCAAAGTTAAGATCTAACTAAGATCTAGTTGAGCTACAAAGGAAATTTTCCTCCTCTGATTTCTCGAACACTGGATTGTTGAGCTTCTCTATCGTGCTCCACTATACCAATAAACAACGGGTTCACAAAAAAGACACAGCACTGCACATGGATCCTTTTGAAATAACTGAAGACTTCTCTTAAGGGTAAACCTTAGCAGGGGCGCATGGGTGACTCAGTCGGTTAAGTGTCTGCCTTCCACTCAGGTCATAATCTCAGGGTCCTGGAATCAAGACCCACATAGGGCTCTCTGCTCAGCAGGAAGTCTGCGTCTCCCTGTCAATCTCCCTCTGTGATCTCCCTCTCTCTCTCTCTCAAATAAATAAATAACCTTAAAAAAAAAAAAGTAAACCTTAGCAAAGAAAATCACTGTGGTAGACAATAATTATAATTAATACAAGTAATAAATACTTAAAGACACTCCCAAAAACTTCATGGAAAATAGGAGGCTAGACATAGAAAAATTCTTAGACTGACAATTTCATGGAGGTTCTATGACAAATCCAGGGGGCACCATTCACACAGACGCAAAGGAAATGGCATCCCCTAGAGCTATGTAGTGCACAACATATACATGGTGGCATGAGGCAGTTCTGGCCAATTCAGGGATCAGATCATTAAACTTTGTGTTGCAAAAAAGAAGTGGCATTGGTGTAGAAATGTCTAATCAAGAGCTCCAGTAAGATTATTTTGGTGTATTGATGTTTAACTTCAATGCAATTCATAAAGTCTCAAGTAATGAGTTATCAAGGTCAGCTGTAGTTCAAGGTCTCCTGTGAAAACTCTTCCTGGGTATCCTTGACAAAGGAGCCAAAGGAAATGACCTTCCCAGGAGCAGTTATTTAAAGAATAAGGATGGTGGTAATCACTCCACTATTTGCTCCCTCTCCCTCTGACCAGAGAGGAAGTTCTAGGACAAAAATTATACTTTCTGAGACAAACCCAATAATCTGTAAGTTGGTGGTTATTAAGCAAAGGATAATAACAGAAATGATTTAGTCTGAATGATTTAACTGTAATTTCATAGCTGAGACAGTACTTTCCAGAATTTAGAAATGGAATGTCTACCCTGGCAGTGCTTATCATCATATTATTGTACATTTTTATGATTTTCACAAGAACAACTGAGAGTAGTTTTTAATAACAAAAAATTCAGAGGAGGACATCACTTCTTCAATGTTGGTTGTTAGTGTATCTTCATGCATATTTGCAGAGCTCAGAATGAGTGGGGTTAATAAATGAATTGTTTAATATAAGAACCAGGGCTATGTTATAACATAGCACACAAGCACACACTATATATACATATAATTGTTCCTTTCAATGACATTCTTCCTCTCCCAGGCAAAAATGTATTACAGATAAAAGAGAACAGGACGGAAGTTGCTGGCTTTTTTCCCTCCCTGGTTTCAGATTACATGAAAACACTCCATGGGCTGACTCAGAGGATACACAATATACATTGTTAAGAACTTTAGGCTCATTTATTCAGATTTAATATTAGGACATAGTTACTATTAAAACACACTTTTCATACATAAGCATTTACATGCCAGCTTCATTTTTTTCAGCCTTGGATATTAGTTTCTTGGTTAATATCAAATCCACAATAAACAAAGGAGCCACTTCTGCAATATGTATAAGTGTAAAGAACCATCTGTAAGGTAAGGGAATGGAGGAAGTGGTGTGCAACCAGCCATGATTTCACCAGCAAATAAACTGTCTATAGCTCTCAAGTGTCAATATGACTATTCTATCAGATGTTCAAAATGTACTCATCCATGCAGTGTGAAGGAATAAACTACTGCTGTAATAATGTACCACCAGAGAACACAAGTAACTCTCTAAAACAGTCAACCTTTCCTCTCTCTATATTTTTGCAAAAAAAAAAAAAAGAGTGAAGCTCAACTAAATCTGGAGAAAGAAAATTACAGTGAAACAAACCCACATTTCTGACCCAAGTCAATTGGAATTAAGTGCTGAAACCCAGCCCAGAATTTTACGATATCTAGTATATTTTAAATATATATGAAAAATACATCTCTTAATCCATGTTTAAGAAAAAAAAGCTCAACTTCCTGAAACTAGATTTGTTAGTAATTGATCAGGAACTTCTTTTTGGCCCAAGAGATTAGTTTCTCTCAGGCAACAGGGTTCACAAACCAATTTTATTCTCATTGCTCCATGATGCCAGTTCCCTGGTAGCAGACAGCTGGGAAATTTAGAATATTCTAGATGATTAAGGGATACCTCTGAGATATTTGGATTGCAATCTTTTTTTCTGCAATACATTGTAAAGCAGTTTAAGAACTTTCCATCCCTGAGTCCATTGACTCAAAAGTCCATTGAGAATAGTATCTTTTAAACAAATACTCAAAGAGTTTGGCTATTTTTAGAACACATGGCTTTGTCCTGGCAGATTTACTAACCAAATCATGAGGGGTTAGTGTATCTTGCTGCATATCAAAGGATTCTCTTCAGTGAGAAAGAAATCTATAGTCTTGGTTGTCTCTGAAAGCAAGCAGCTTTTACCTAATGACTTTATAACGTTCCCATAAAATTATCTGATAATCCAAAAGTTTAAGACTCAACCCTAAATCATAGTTTTGTGATAGTCTTTTCCTTCCAGAAGTTACTTTCTTTCAAAGCATTAATATAATGATACTGATACTGATAATGATGAATGTTTCTTGCCTTATTCAAATAATTTTCTGAACAGTTATGTGTAAATTTTTTATGACTCTAAAGTTACTTTTAGGGCACCTGGGTGGCCCAGTTGGTTAAGCCTCTGCCTTCGGCTCAGGTCATGACCCCAGGGTCCTGGGATCAAGCCCCACGTTAGGCTCTCTGCTCAGCAGACAGCCTGCTTCTCCCTCTCCCCGTGCTGCTCCCCCTGTTGTGCTCTCTCTCTCTGACAAATAAATAAATAAAATTTTTTAAAAAATAGTCACTTTTAAGAATCCAAAGAGATTTCTTTTTCAAAAAATCTATAACAAATCTTTTCATAAAGCCATGGATTTTTCCTTAAAAGGAAAATTCTGTTCCGAACTATTCTGCTTTGATGAATAGGTGCTTTCGTCTATTACAAATGCCTAAGTATCACAAATATATGGGGAGTGATTAACAATACAAAATTGTTTTACAAGAAGCGGGAAATAAGGCAGAAAAAAAGGCTCCCCTTGTCACCCACTCCCTCCCTGCTGGTTTGTTACTTTGGGTATATAATCTCATACATGATGTATATTTGAGTGCCCACTGGATCTACCTGAAATAAGAGAAGTCTAATTAAATTGGAAGATAACCACCTCTGGACAGAGAGAAATATTCTTATTACCCATCATGACCTTTCAATATGACTTTAAAAGAGTAACATCTAATTTCATTATTCTTAACCTAAATTGTCCTTTACATGTTTACCTTTACAGATATGTATATACATGTGTATACATATATATATCCAGACACATATAACATTTTTATATACATATTTATATATGTAGGTATGTATGTTGACATTGTTAAACTTAACCTGAGCCCTGTGCTCCTGGAAAACAGGGACATTAAGAAATCCCCCACCCTTTTGTGTTCCAGGAAATGGTTTACTGCAAATAACCCCCATTCCCCATTATGAGTGAGATAAGACTCATAGGTGCCCCCCTTGTTTACCTATCCCGAGGCCAGACACAGACCTTCCAGATTCCCTTTCAGAAATGATTAGCTCAACTGTTTGAATCCCTTAACCAATCTGGACAAAATACCTGCTTCCCTGATTCAGCCCAACTGTAGTTAGCCTTCTCTGCTTCCTTCAGGCCCCTGAACTTTACCCCTCCCCCATTCTGAGCTGGCAAATAGCACCTTAAAAGTCTCTTAGGATCACACACCCGGTCACTCACTCCCCACACCCCATTCTTTCTAGCCTTGTTTGCCCCTCCTAGGAGACCTAAAAAAAAATCCTTTTTGCCTGACCTTTGAGAAGCTTACAGATTTTATGAAAGGAATATTCTCCCTATTTATTTGCAATGGTCCCCTTCCTCATATTGCAATAAACCTTTCAAATAAAATCTCTCTTTACCTAAATCTGGATTTGATTTTACATGACACTTTATACACCACACTCACATATCCATTCAGAGAAGTGAGCTCATGTTGCTCTGATTTGAGTTAAAAATAAGGAAATTAGATAGATGTATCCCATCTTCTTCCTAGAGTAACGTGGAAAGAAGAGCCTGAGTCTGAAAAACCAAAAGGGCTATAAGAAACTAGAATGAAACACTTTTGTTATCAATTTTTTCCACTTATATCATTGTAGACCTCAAACTCACCTCAGCTAAAACTCACCTTGGACAAAGACTGCGTAAGAAACAACTTTTCTCTAAAGAAAGCTTTCCTGTGAGAAAAGTAAGACCTTCCATAACCTCACAAGTTGGAACCAAGTCCTCTGGTCTATGATGCATCTATTCATTAGGATCCTGCCACTTTTGAATTATTCAAAATCATTATAAAATGCAGCTTTCATCTGGAAAAAAAAAAATGTACCTCTGAGAGACACTAAATTTAGTTCCACTGGAGATAAAGTAAAGTGGTCTGTGCTTCCATAATCATGTCAACAGCCTAGCTTTTATCTCTACTAAACTCCTGGGCAGCACAGCTGGGATGCAGCCACCCAAGACAGAAATCTGGACACCATGTAACCAGCCTGTTTATTGCTAAGAAGCATTAAGAGTCCATCTAAACTGTCCTATACTTGTTGAACAAGAGCTGTTTGAAATAATGTTTTACATTTGCAACTTTTTTTTTTACAGATGCATTAACTAGACTCCTTTTTAAAAAATTCATTGCTTTTTCTAACACTAATACAGTAATATTATACATCATATAATTCTCTTTCTGCATCTTTTCAGCTTTAAATCATAGAAAACTCTCAAAAACCAACCTTTCAACATCCTCCTTTGTAACTACAAGCTGTCAAATAAATTTTGTGGATACACATGAACATAGAACGTTGCTGTAGATTATTATTTTAGAAGATGGGTGATTCAATTCACTTATAATTGACAATATGACTCATGACCAGATTTGATATAATAACAAATTAGCTATGATGCTAATGAGTGGTAATTAAATGAGTGAAGCAGACATTTTAGAACTCCCAAGACCAAGCTGAGGAGATGCAGCACATCTTTATTTTGATTTGTTTTATTTTCACCATTATTTTCAGATTGTTTTGGCAACCATACTCAAGTATCGAGATAAAAGACAGAGTTTTGGAACCTATGAAAAGCTAAAGATACTTACTTTCTGCTCAAATGGTACTTCCTCATGGAAGACTTCCCCAACCTCCACTGTTAGGTCAAATCCCATCACATAGCCTCATAATGCCAGGCAACTTCTCCTTCACGGCAAATACCACAGTGAAAAATTTAATATGCAGTGTGTGGATATTAACGACTGCCTCTCTCACTAGACTGTCAGCTCCATGAGACCAGGAGACCATGTTTTTTTCTTCATTAGCACCTTCCCAGGTATAAAGCCTAGCACCCAGTAAGGGCTTATAGATATGTACTAAATGGATGAATGTGGTTTTACTCAAACAAAACAAACAAAAAAATTACAGTTTGCTAATTTATGGACTAGGAGACTTTTATGCTTTGCACCTTCTTATTTATAAATGTTAAAGTGGAAATAAATTAAATCAGCTTCTTGAGATGGAATAAGAAGGTCTTTATTCTGCCCTAATAAGCCAAAGAATATCAAGGTTCTAAAAAATGTGTCTGAAACACCTTTTCAAGTACCTAATCTGAGTATAAATATATCAAACTCAGCATATGAAATCCCAGAAATAGATGTTATACCTTCTAAATGTATATTCTTAACTTCATAGGGCCTAATAATATTTTCTTTTATGTATAAAAATGGTATTAACACATGATTAGAGTTGTTTTTCTATGACTAATCTATTCATTCTATCTCACCTGCCACCTTTTTCCTGGTGATAAATGGCATGCATTGTAAGGCACCTGGTTGAGATTACAGGTGAGTCTGGGGCTTGCTAGGTTGAGTGAGACTAAACCAGTTACCACTAGAATCAGACATTCAATATTAGCATCGTCACTATTTTGCCCTTCCCAACTGCAGTCACCAAATATTTCCAGCAGGACAAATATCATAACTACTTGCCAACATTCAAACATTATTTTTAAAACATTCAATTGGAAAAGAAATTTAAATAAATTAAAAAATAAAATGAAAATTTGAAGAATTAATATAGCCTAAAGAAGATATAAACTGGGTCAATACACAACATTCCTTTCATTAGCTATTAGGCATACTTAACCTAACAATACAAGAAATTCTTTAGGTTGTTAGGTATGTTTTTGACCAGATGGATACACAGCTAGCTGGCTAGACAGATGAATAGACAGACAAGTATGTCTTGAGGTAGTAATTACTTATGTGGTCCTTGCTATACAATTTACTTTTTACTATAGAGCACTTAGTTTATAGAGTTTAACAGATATACTACGTATTTCCAGAGTAGGAGAACTCTGAATTATAAACTGAATTTAATTATCAGACCCTCTATACTGTTTTTTGAGTGTTTTCATTATAGGGCAGCCTTGCAAAATGCAAGGGAGGATAAGAGATCATTCTGTTTGCAAAAGTTCTTAATAGGAAGGCAGTGTTGTTAAGATGTCAATACTACCAAAAGCAATCTACATATTCAAAGGAATCCCCAGCAAAATCCCAATGATGTTTTTATAAAAATAGAAAAACCCATCCTACAATTCAGAATCTCAAGAGACTCTGAATAGCCAAAACAATCTTGAAAAGGAAGAACAAAACTGGGAAACTCATACTTCCTGATTTTATTTTTTTTAAGGTATTTATTTATTTATTTACGTAATCTCTACAACCAATGTGGGGCTTGAACTCACAACCCCAAGATCAAGAGTCATACACTCTTCCAACTGAGCCAGCCAGGTGCCCCTCATATTTCCTAATTTTAAAACTTACTACAAATCTAGAGTAATCAAAACAGTGTGGTACTGGCATAAACTCAGACATATAGACCAATAGAATAGAATAGACAGCCTAGAAAGAAACCCTCACATATATGATCAAATGATTTTTGACAAGGATACCAAGACCATTCAATGGGAAAAGGATAGTTCTTCCTGCAAATGCTATCGGGAAAACTGGATATCCACAAGCAAAAGAATTAAGTTGGACGTTTACCTAGCAACATACACAAAAATTAACTCAAAATGGAAAAGACCTAAAACTATAAAAGTCTTAGGGAAAAAAAATGGGCAAAGTTTCACAACATTGGATTTGGTAATGATTTCTTGGATAATACACCAAAGACACAGACAACAAAAGAAAAAATAGACAAATTAGACTTCATGAAAAATTTTCAACTTTGTGCACCAAAAAGACAGTATTATCAAAGTAAGAAGTAACCCACAGAATGAGATAAATATTTGTAAGTCATATATGTGATAAAGGATTAATATCCTGAATATATAGAGAATTTCTAAAACTCAACAATGGAAAGAAAAAAAAGACAAGCAACAATCCAATTCAAAAATGGACAAAGGACTTGAACAGATATTTCTCCAAAGAAGATACACAGATGACCAATAAGCACATGAAAAAATATTCAACATCATTAATCTAAAAAATTAGAAAAATGCAAACTAAAAAACTACAATGAGATACCATCTCACACCTATTAGGATGGCTACTATAAGAAAGAGAAAGAGGAAGAGAGGAAGAAAAGAAGAAAGAAAAGAAAGAAAGAAAGAAAGAAAGAAAGAAAGAAAGAAAGAAAGAAAGAAAGAAAGAAAGAGAGAGAGAGAGAGAGAGAGAAAGAAAGAAAGAAAGAAAGAAAGAAAGAAAGAAAGAAAGAAAGAAAGAAAGAAAGAAAAGG
>NW_023270377.1:36300660-36338646 GCF_011800145.1 Mirounga leonina
AGAAAGAAAGAAAGAAAGAAAGAAAGGAAGGAAGGAAGGAAGGAAGGAAGGAAGGAAGGAAGGAAGGAAGGAAGGAAGGAAGGAAGGAAGGAAGAAAATACGCATCAGCAAGGATGTGTAGAAATGGGAATTCTTGTGTACTTTTGGTGGGAATGTAAAATGGTATAGCTAATGTAGAAAACAGTATGATGGTTCCTCAAAAATATTAAATATAGACTTACCATATGATCTAACAATTCCACTTCTGGGTCCCAAAGAATTGAAAGAAATGAAAGGGTCTCAAAGAGATATTTGTACATATATGTTTATAGCAGCATTATTCACAAAAGCTAAAACATGAAAGTGTCCAAGTGTCCATCAACAGATGAATGGATAAGCAAGATGTGGTATTTATAGGACTTCCAGGAAAGATGGCAGAGTAGGAAGACCCTAAGCTCACGTTCTCCCATGAATACAACTAGATAATATTCACATCAGTGTAAATAAACCAGAAAAAGACCTGAAGGCTGGCAGAACAAACTCTCCACAGTTAAATATAGAGAAAAGCCTTCATCAAAGAGGGTAGGAAAGACAGAGATGTAATCAGGAACTAATGGAGCCTCAAGCCTCAAGACTGTCTACGGGAGGGAGGGAAGACACGGGCATGGGTAGGAGAGAGAAACTCACACTGGGGAGACCATAAGGGAAGATGCCCATAACATTTGCCTTTGAAAACCAGAGAAGCCAAATTTCATGAGTTCTTAAATCAGTGAGACTTAAAACCTAGAACTTTAAAGATTAGCAGGCTCATAGGAAAGCTGGGAGGGCAAAAGGAAACTGAGTCCCTGCCCTTAAAAAGACACCACAACAAACAGCCCCACAGAGATATAGCACAGAAACAGCATTTTGAAAAACACCTAGGGTATATGGGAAGAAGATTTGTTTATCAATCTCAGAACATATGGTGGAGAGGCAGGGATGTTGGGAGATCTGCCCAGGAACAAAGGAGCTAGCCCTTTCCTTCCCCCACTATGCAACCTAAACACACGGCCATGTGTGGGAATCAGCATGGAGCAGACACTCCCTACCTAACTTGCTAAGAGTGCAACCCATCCCTGCATTCCCTTGCAGACACACCCACCCCAGCCAGGCTTCTGCTCCGGGTCTCCCCCCACAACACACCAGCACGAACCTTGCTAACACTGCCACCCTGCCCCTGCATGCTTCTGTGGTTCCAACCCCTCCAATTTGCTTTTGGCTTGAGCCTATCCAAAGCAGTGCCACAAGCCTGGCAGGGAAACAGCCCCAACAGGTGGTGATAAAGACAGAATTTAAAAAAACAGCAAGAGAAAAGAAAACAGTTATATACAAGGGAAACCCCATAAAGCTGATTTTTCAGCAGAAACTTTGCAGGCCAGAAGAAAGTGACATGATATATTCAAAATGCTAAAGGAAAAAAAACCTGCAGTCCATAATACCCTATCCAGCAAGGCTATCATTCAGAATAAAAGCAGAGATAAAGAGTTTCCCAGACAAATGAAAATTAAAGGAATTCATGAAAACTAAACCAGACCTACAAGAAATGTTAAAAGGAACTCCTTGAGTGGAAAGGAAATAGCATAAGTAGGAGTAAGAAAAGTAAGAAGCCCAAAAGCAGTGAAATTAAGTATATCTATAAAAATCAGTTAAGGGACTCACAAGATAAAAGCATGTAAAATATGACAGCATATTATAAAAACTGATGGAGAGAAGAGTAAGAATTAGTTCAAACTTATGTGACTATCAATTTAATATAGACTGCTATATGCATAAGATGTTATATACAAGCCAAATGGTAACCACAAATCAAAAACCAATAATAAACATTAAAAAAATAAAGGAATCCAAGTATATCACTAAAAAAAAAGCCAACTAATTGTGAGAGAAGAGAGCAAGAGAAGAAAGGAACAGACAAGAGCTACAAAACAACCATAAAACAAGTAACAAAATGGCAGTAAGTACATATCTAGCAATAATTACTTTGAATGTAAATGGACTAAACATTTCAATCAAAAGACATAGGGTGACAGAATGAGTAAAAAGCAAAACCCATATATATGTTGCCTACAAGAGACTCATCTGAGACCCCTTTAGACACATGCAAATTGAAAGTGAAGGGATGAGGGCGCCTCGGTGGCTCAGTCAGTTAAGTGTCTGCCTTCGACTCAGGTCATGATCCCAGTGTCCTGGGTTGGAACCCCATATCGGACTCCCTCCTTGGCAGGGAGTCTGCTTCTCTTTCTCCCTTCACCCCTCCCCATGACCATGCTCTCTCTCTCACTTGCTCTCTCTCTCAAATAAATAAATAAAATCTTTAAAAAAGAAAAGAAAGTGAAGGGATGAAAAGGCATTTAGCATGTAAGTGGAAGTAAAAGAAACCTTATATTGGACAAAATAGACTTTAAAACAAAGACTGTAACAAGAGACAAAGAAGGACACTATATAATCATAAAGGGAACAATCCAACAGCAAGATATAACAATTGTAAATATTTATGCACCCAACATGGGAGTACCCAAATACATAAAGCAGTTAACAACAAACATTAAGGAAATAATCAATAGTAATACAATAATAGTAGGAGATTTTAACATCCCACTTAGATCAATGGATAGATCATCCAAACAGAAAATCAACAAGGAAACAGGGGCTTTGAATGACCCACTGGGGGGTGGGGGGTGGAGGCATCTGGGTTGCTCAGTCAGTTAAGTGTCTGCCTTCAGGTCAGGTCATGATCCCAAGGTCCTGGGATCGAGCCCCACATCAGGCTCCCTGCTTAGAGAGGAGTCTGCTTCTCCCTTTGCCCCTCCCCTTACCTGTGCTCTCTCAAGCTCTCTCTCTCTCACACACACTCTCTATCAAATAATAAATAAAATCATTTAAAAAAATGAATGATCCATTGGACCAATGGATCCAGCAGATGTATTCAGAATATTCCATCCTAAAACAGCAGAATATACATTCTTTTCAAGTACACATGGAACATTCTCCAGAATAGATCACATACTGGGTCACAAAACAAGTCTCAACAAATTCAAAAAGATTAAAGTCATACCATGCATCTTTTCTGACCACACACAATGAAACTAGAATCATCCACAATGATAAAATCTGGAAGAGCACAAATACACATAGGTTAAATAACATGCTACTAAACAATAAATGGGTCAGCCAAGATCAAGAGGAAATCAAAAAATATATGATACAAATGAAAATGAAAGCACTGTGGTCCAAAATCTTTGGGATGCAGCAAAGCAGTTCTAAGAGGGAAGTTTAGAGTAATCCAGGCCTACCTAAGAAGCAAGAAAAATCTCAAATAAACAACTTAACCCTACACCTCAGGAAGCTAGAAAAAGAAGAACAAACCAAACCCAAAACCAGTAGAAGGAAGGAAAAAATAAAGATTAGAGCAGAAATAAAAGAAATAGAAGTAAAAACACAATAGAATAGATTGATGAAACCAGGAGCTGGTTCTTTGGAAAGGTCAACAAAATTGATAAAACTTTAGCCAGATTCATTAAAAAAAAAGAAAGAAAGAAAAGAAAAAGAAAGAAAGAGAGTGAGAGGACTCAAATTTTAAAAATCAGAAATGAAAGAGAATAAACAATAATTGATACCACAGAAATACAAAGGATTATAAAAGAGCATTATGAAAATTATATTGCCAACAAATTGGACAACCTAGAAAAAAAATGAATAAATTCCTAGAAACATATAGTCTCCCAAAACTGAATCAGGAAGATATAGAAAATTTGAACAGAGGGCGCCTGGGTGGCTCAGATGGTTAAGCGTCTGCCTTCGGCTCAGGTCATGGTCCCGGAGTCCTGGAATCAAGTCCCGCATCAGGCTCCCTGCTCTGCGGGAAGTCTGCTTCTCCCTCTGCCTCTCTCTCTCTCTCTCTCATGAATAAATAAATTAAAAAAAAAAAAAAGAAAATTTGAACAGATTGACTACCAGCAATGAAATTGAAGCAGTAATCAAAAATCCCAACTAACAAAAATCCAGGACCAGATGGCTTCACAGGTGAATTGTATGAAACATTTAAAGAGAATTCAAACCGATTCTTTTCAAACTATTCCAAAAAATAGAAGAGGAAGGAAAGCTTCCAAATTCATTCAAGAGGTCAGCATTACCCTGATACCAAAACCAGGTAAAGATACAAAAAAGAAAAGAAAAGAAAAGTATAGGCCAAATCTCTCATGAACATAGATAAAAAAAATTCCTTGGCAAAATATTAGCAAACCAAATCCAGCAATACCTTAAAAATAATCATTCATCACAATCAAGTGAGATTTATTCCTGAGTTGCAAGGGTGGTTCAATATTTGCAAATCAATGTGATACATCACATCAATAAGAGAAAGGATAAAAGCCATATGATCATTTCAGTAAATGCAGAAAAAGCATTTGACAAAGTACAACATCCATTCATGATAAAAAAAAAAAAAAAAACTCAACAAAGTAGGTTTAGAGGGAATATACCTCAACACAGTAAAGGCCATATATGAAAAACCCACAGCTAACATCACACCCAATGGTAAAAAACTGAGAGCTTTTCCCCTGCGATCAGGAACAAGAGAAAGAGGTCCACTCTCACCACTTTTATTCAACATAGTACTGGACATACTAGCCATAGCAATCAGACAACAAAAAGAAATAAAAGGCATCCAAATTCATAAGGAAGAAGTAAAACTTTCAGTATTTGCAGATGACAGGATACTATATATAGAAAACCCTAAAGACTCCATCAAAAAACTACTAGAATGGATAGAATTCAGTAAGGTCACAGGATACAAAGCCAATATACAGAAATCCATTGCATTTCTATAAACTAAAATGAAATAGCAGAAAGAGAAATTAAGAAAACAACCCCATTTACAATTGCACCAAAAAGAATTAAATACCTAGGAATAAACTTAAGGAGGAGAAAGATCTGTACTCTGAAAACTACAAAACATTGATGAAAGAAATTGAAGACAACACAAACAAATGGAAAGATACTCCATGCTCATGGATTGGAAGAACAAATATTGTCAAAATATTCACACCACTCAAAGCAGTCCACAGATTTAATGCAATCTCTGTGAAAATACTAACAGCAATTTTCACAGAACTAAAACACATAATCCTAAAATTTATATGAAACCAAAAAAGACCCAGACTAGCCAAAGCAATCTTGAAAAAGAAGAACAAAACTGGAGGTATCACAATCCCAGATTTCAAGACATACGACAAATCTATAGTAATCAAAACAGTATGGTAATGGCACAAAAAAAGACACAGATCAATGGAATAGAATAGAGCCCAGAAATAAACCCACAATTAATCTTTGACAAGGAGGCAAGAATAGGCAGTGGGAAAAAGTCTCTTCAACAAATAATACTGGGAAAACTGCATGCAGAAGAATGAAACTGGACCACTTTCTTATATCATACACAAAAATAAACTCAAAATGGATTAAGAACCTAAATGTGAGATCTAAAACTATAAAAATCCTTGACGACAGCACAGGCAGTCATTTCTCTGACATTGGCCATAACAACATTTTTCTAGATATGTCTCCTGAGGCAAGGAAAACAAAAGCAAAAATAAAAATAAAAAGCTCTGCACAGCAAAGGAAATATCAACAAAACTAAAAGGCAACCTAATAAAAGGAGAAGATATTTGCAAATGATATATTCAATAAAGGGTTAGTATCCAAAATATACAAAGAAGTTATACAACTCAACACACAAAAAAACCAATAATCCAATTTAAAAATGGGCAGAAGACATAAACAGACATTTCTCCAAAGAAGACACAAATGGCCAACAGACCCATGAAATATACTCAACATCACTCATCATCAGGGAAATACAAATCAAAACCACAATGAGATGCCACCTCATACCTGTCAGAATGGCTAAAATCAAAAACACAGGAAACAACAAGTGTTGACAGGATGCAGAGAAAAAGGAACCCTCTCGCACTGTTGGTGGGAATGCAAACAGGTGCAGCCACTGTGGAAAACAGTATGGAGTTTCCTCAAAAATTAAAAATAGAAGTACCCTATGATCCAGTAATTCCACTCCTGAACATTTACCCAAAGAAAATGAAAACACTAATTTGAAAAGATATACACACCCTTATGTTTATTGCAGCATTATTTACAATAGCCAAATTACGGAAGCAGCCCAACTGTCCATTAATAGATAAATGGATAAAGATCACACACACACACACACACTGGAATATTACTCAGCCATAAATAAGAACAGAATCTTGCCATTTGCAACAACATGGATGGACCTAGAGAGTGTAATGCTAAGCAAAGTAAGTCAGTCAGAGAAAGACAAATGCCACATGATTTCACTCATACGTGGAATTTAAGACACAAAACAAACAAAGAAAAAAGACAAATCAAAAAACAGACTTAACAATAGAGAACAAACTAATGGTTAAGGGAGGTGGGTGGGGGGACAGGTGAAATAGGTAAAGGGGATTAAAGAATACACTTATCTTGATGAGCACTGAGTATAGAATTGTTGAATCACTATATTGTATACCTGAAACTAATATAACACTGTATGTTAAATACACTGGAATTAAAATAAAAAATAAAATGAATAAAAATAAATATATAAATAAATGTAAAATACACAAATAATGTATTTATATACAGCAGAATATTATTCAGCTATATAAAAGAAGGAATTTCTGACATATATTACAACATGGCTGACCCTTGAGGACATTATGCTAAGTGAAATAAGCCAATCACAAAAAAAGACAAATACTGCATGATTCTACTTTTATGAGGTACTTAGAGTAGTCAAAAATCAGAAACAGAAAGTAGAATGGTGGTTTTCAGGGGCTGAGTTATTTTTTAATAGATTCCAAATTTCATTTTACAAGATGAGAAGAGTTATGGGCATGGATGGTGGTGATGGTTGCACAACACTATGAATGTATTTATACCACTGAACTGTATGCTTAAAAACAATTAAGATGGTAAAATTTATGTTCTATGTATTTTAGCACAATTAAAAAAAAAAAAAAACCTTCAGGGAACAAAAATTCCCAAAAGATGGTAAGTATAGATCATCTTACTTGGAAAGAGTGATCAGGAAGGAAAAATATGGCGACGGGGAAGATTGCAGTGAGAGTCTGTGAAGTGAGAATAGAAACTGAGTGTAATTAGGGCTTCGTGGTGCCATGGGTTAAAAACAAAACAAAACAAAGGAGGGGGATTAAAACATAAAAGAGAAAATTTATAAGTAGAGAGATTTACACTATTGATAGGTTTAGTGACAAAAGGATCGGTGTGTTTAAGCAATGTAATATAGTTATGCACAGAGAAAGATTGAAAATATTTTCTTCATAAAAATATTTTCTTCATAAAAATGTGAAGACCTAGAAGGACCCTAGCTATCATAAAATCTGATTTCATCTTTAGGTGAGAAAGATAATCTAATTTTTTAAAGATTTATTTATTTATATATTTGACAGAGTGAGAGAGAGAGAGGGAGAGAGCACTAGGAGGGGGAGAGAGGGAGAGGGAGAAGCAGACTCCGAGGCAGAGCAGAGAGCCCGATGCAGGACTCAATCCCAGGCCCTTGGGATCATGCCTGAGCCAAAGGCAGACATTTAACCAAGTGAGCCACCTAGGCATTCCCAGATAATCTAATTTTTGAAAAAATTATACAAGCTGCAGATTTTTAGACTCATGTTCAACTTCCTATAGGTCTAAACTCTTAGATAATTGATTCTAAGATAAAATAGATAGGAACTCACAGCCCAAAATTTTGTTACTTTGCGTATATTACTAGAAAGTATTTTCCTTAAATTACCAGAATCAAAAGCTCTGTGTGTGTGTGTGTGTGTGTGTGTGTGTGTGTGTGTGTCTAGTCTCTTTATTCAGAATTAAAAGCTTTGTTTAAAACTCTTTGAAAGTTCACTTCTCAGGACTGGTGACTTAAAGGCTCTTCAATTTTGCCTGTCAGTCTCCTTTCTTTTCAGTGAAAGCCTGAGGAATTTGCCTACAGGGACTTCACCTCTCATTTCTAAATCATCTCAGGTTTGTTATTCAAAGGAAGAAGATTCCAGGACTTCTGCTCTAAAGGCTTAGGTGCTAAAGGATGGACTGAGCACCTGAGAGGTAAAGTTGAGGGTGTAGAGGAGCGGGCTGAGGAAGGAAGAGGAAAAGGAGTATGGCTTTTGCAAAGCTCTTGCTGGTGGCCCAGCTCTAAAACTTCTTCTACCTCATCAAGCTGCGGAGGCTGGCAACGTCTAGACTGAAAGCCAGTGAACAGTGTAGCTGTCCAAGAAAAACAGAAGGAGGTTGGCTGGGTTCTCAGGGTGGGTCCAGGGTCAGGCCCTCAGTTTTGGTATTTTTGTTATTTTGTTTTGCTTTCCTAATCTCAGTGGTATCTGTCCAAGGGCTCAATTACATCCAATCGCTCTAGAGTGATCAGGCCCTGGGGAGCTGATTCACACTGTCCAAGCTCATAGGAGATGCACTGGTTAAAAAAAAAAAAGACGTTAACTGACTCATTTACAAAGAGAAATGTGACTTCCAGGCAGATAGGACTAGTTATGTCACTCGGTCAATCCATTCCATCTGCACCAAAAAAAAGTATACTTGGGAAACCAAGTTGAGAAGAGTTGCTTGGTGAATGTAGTGTCAGAATAGGAGAACTGGTGGTCCGAAGCTACACTCTTTCAATGTGCCTTTCTGCACTGTAGGAATACACTGCCAAGGTGATTGGAATTCTCATGTTATCTGGGCAGGACACTTATTCCTATAAGGTAATAAATATAAAGCACTCAGTATAGTACTTGACACATAGAAAGCACTCAGTTAATATATCATTATTATGATGCTATCAATATTCTGACAGTAGAGGACAGTGGGCTGACAGCATGGGCTCTGCATTTAGATCCTTGCTCCATCGCTCAATACCCATCTGTCAATGGAAATGTTACTTAACGTCTCCAGCTTCAGTTTTTTTTAATCTCTAAAATGGGTGCAGTAACAGCAAATTTACAGGGTTACCCTTAAAATTACTTAAGATGTTGTGTGAAAATCACTTAACTGCCTATTGTAAGCAGTGAATACCAATTATTAATAATAAATATTAATAATAAATAATAATAAAAATAGCACTTTTTATATGCTGGACACATATATATATTAACTCATTTAGTCCTCACATAACCCTATGAGGTGGGTGTAGTTGAGGAACTTCATTATAGTCACCAAAATCTGTTCCCTCTCCTTGAGGAAGAATACACCTGCCCCACTCCAGTGAAGTCAGATTTGACCATGTGCCTTGCTTTGGCCAATCAAATATAAATAGAAGGAACATATGACACTACTTAACAGAAGTGTTTAAAACCAGTCTGTGCCTCCCTACCTCTAGGAGTAGAAGCATTTAGACAGAGCTCCTATTAGGCTGAGTTCCTAAGTGATACTCGCTGTGTATGTCTTGGGATGGACATACAATGGAAGCAAGAAATAAGCTATTGTTTTAAGCCACTGATGTTTTCAGATTTTTGTTTCCACAGCACAATCTATACCAAATGACTCAAAGGCACAGAAGCAAAAGGAGGTTTTTCCAAGGCCACACAGCTAGAAAGTGTCTGGCTTTAGAGTCTATATTCTTAACTACTTTGCTTTACGTTTCTTAACAATTCATAGTAATACCAATATGAAGAACAGTTTATTATTAATACATTGTTATCATTGGGGGTCTGTTTCTTCAGACTTCATAAATTGCTGTTCTTTTCTGAAAGAGTTGCCTCAGGAGGAAAGTTAAACTTTCTTCAGCTTCTACTGCAACCAGCAGCTGCCAGAAACAGCATTGAAAAAGTTCTCCATAGACAACACAGAGGACACTGGACATGTTCCTTCTTGATGTAACCTCAGAGCAGTCTCCAGGGGCACAGTCACTATGGCTGCCAGAAGATCCGGATTTGATATACACACACACAGAATTCACAGAGTGATTTAAAATGTCTATGGTCATTCAGTTGAGGGTGACCCCATTTTTGCTGTCATTCAGTCTTTCAGAGATGAATGCCTCTCCTCATACCTCTTTTCTTAATAACACATCATCTTGTTTCCCTTCTCCTATCTCTCAACAATGAGCAAAGACTTCAAGTGGGTTTGCAGGCTCTGTTAGAAAGCATATTACCACACTGACATCCATTTAATTTCCCTTAGGCAGCAAGATTTCCCAGAGATGTGAGAGCCTGAAATTTGGGGACCAAATAAGAGAATCTGCCTGCATTAGCAACACAAGTACCCAAGGAGAAGTGAAAAGCTTCAGCCTCAGCTCTTCCCAAGGAAAATGAAAATGTTGCCAAGAAAAAAGCAGAAGAAGCAGAGGCTTGGTAATAAAAAGTAATAAAAAGCCAAAAAGGCAGAAAAGGATGAGTCATACCTACTGAATATAAATCTATAAAAGAAACCTGTTTTTTGTGGGTTTTTTTTTTAATGGCACACACTGGAATGCATTAAATTACAAGCTGGAAATCTCTCTAGGGAAAGAATAAGTATGTATCAATTAATACAAGTGCTCATTGATGAAGTAATGGTTCATTCATAATTTATTTAACACATGTCATTCAACTAGTAATAAATGACATTTATGAACAAATAAGAGGTTAGCCACTTACTAATTTTTTTATTCCTTTTTCAGCTCTAGTGACCACTACCTTCATGACTTTTCCTTTATAATAAAATGTTTACTAGTTATATTTTTTCAATATTATTTTTATTTGTCTCTACTTGACACATCTCCAGCCTGCTGAAATTGGTATTTTCATCCGGTTTTTAAAATGTAAAGATAATGGAACTTAGTTCCTTAAAATAGCCAACAGGCCAAGTTAGAAAACTACATACTGGGAAAGCTCACTAAAAATGCTACTCATGAGTTCTTTCTAATTTCAGTTTCGTAGGTGTAACTGCCTTACAATGAAGCTCTTTTTATACTTGAGGAGTCAAGTCACTCTGAATGGAGTCCAAGACTTTAAATGAATTCCACTTTATAACACATTGTGTTTTATCAGTGACATAGTATAAATTCATATCTCTCTTCCAAAAGATCTTCAGAACTCTGATGAGTGAAACACTTCCAAAATTAATAACAATTTCCTACAATAGGTTAAGCAAGTGAAGTTGTAGCATCTCTTTCTGGAAGACTTAAAGAACAGGGAAAATTCCCATTGTAAGATTTTAATATTATGTTAATAACCAAATAAAATTCATTTCTGAAGGACAGCATAGAGAAAAGACAGATGGGAGGAACTCTTAATGTGTGAGGGTAGGATGAAATAGAGCTATCTTGGTCCAATGATTATCTGGAAAATATACTGAAGACTGAGTCATTGAGACATGTTTCATCATACCACTCCAAATAAACACAAAGGCTATTTAAGGAGTTTGAGTTTGTGCTCAGCAATGAAAGAGAAAGAAAACGATAGGAGGAAAATGTTATGGTTGACTATTATAGGCATATGGCTTAAGTGTGGGGAAATGCAAAAGATCTGCTAAGCAAGTCCCCTACTCTGAACTCATGCATGGTGCTAAAATATGAATGGAAGGAAAAAAAAAAAAAAACAAAAACATGGATGGGAGCTTCTAGGACCATCTTGATTTCAGCCTTCTTGTTGGATCCTAAGTCCTCATCTCTGGCTTGGAAAATTTGGACACTAAGTATAATTCATATTCATTATATTATAGAGCTATTCATCTTTGTCTCTGCAAGTTTTTCTCTAGCTTCCCTGTCATTTATTAATATCAGATCAATGTAATACTGAATTGTAGGAAACATAAACTAAAGAATTTATTTTTTAGTTTCAGCTCGATTTGTTTTAAAGCCAGTGCCCCTTTCCACCACTCCTTGCTCCAACCCACCATTTCCCTGGGGGTACATTTGTCATTTTTTTCTAGCTTCTCCATTACTTGTTGGAAAGTATATTGGAATTAAATATGTTTAGCTACATGAATCCACATATTCAACCAATATTAATCAATCCTCACTCCCTTCCCATAAATAGTGGAGAGTACTTATATAAATTGTATATAAGGAAACCCTTTCAGTTGGCAATGTGCAATTTTATAGTGAGCCCTGCCATATCCTAGTAATTGAGTGATTATGCCTTACAAGTTTGGTTATTACTCATTCAACCAGTTGTAAGCAACATAAATTGAATCTAGAAAACTTAAGAAAAAGTGCATTTATTGGAAGAGGTTAGGAGCTTGGAAAATCAACAGGAAAGCTAGAGAACAAAGCAGGAACTAAGAACTTCACATTCAAGATATAAGAAATAAAGGGAGACTCTTAGAAGGATCTTCTCAGAGAGGTATCATTAGACTAAACAGTCTCCAAAAGAGCCCATCCTCTGTCCCCCAGCTAAAAATTAAAATTCCAGGGGCGTATGGGTGGCTCAGTTGGTTAATCATCCGACTCTTGATATTGGCTCAGGTCATGATCTCAGGGTCATGAGATCGAGCCCCATGTCGGGCTCCACACCGGGCATGGAGCCTGCTTAAGATTCTCTCTCTCCCTCTCATTCTGCCCCGTCCTCTCTCTCTCTCTATCTAGCTCTCAAAAAAAAAAAAAAAATTTCAAATTCCAAGAAGGTCATTTGCTCAGCACTTGTGGAAAGAGCACCTGATTAACAAGCCCACGAAATTCAGTAAGGGAAAGGAAATACTAAAAGTTTGGAAAATTTCACTATTCTTATTTAAGTTCCTAGCACTCAAGCTGAAATACCAGAAGCTATAATCGTAGAATACTGGTCATGTTTCAAAAGGTCTGTCTTAGAATGACATGTACAGCGTTTGCTCAGCCCCATCTAGCAATTTGCCTCTGTCACTAAACCAAACCAACACAGAAACCAACCTCAGAAAACAGTGAATGGCCTTAAGTCATAGGTTAATAAAGAAACAAGAAATTATATCTCAATTTAAAAATTAACTAACTTAAAAATTTATTAAGTAAAATAAGAAACAACAACAACAAACTTGTTCCTCCAATGGTCATCCTCACCTGGCAAAAGTAATGGTGTATATGGGTGTATATAGAGAGTGTCTAGGTTTATGCACTGTGACTTAGGTATTTTGTATGTATTACCTCATTTAATTCTCACCAAACCCTGGGTATTAATATTACTGTGACCCTAATATGATTGTCAGCCCTCAGAGGGATTCTATACCTTGGCTAAAGCCTCACAGCTATCAGGTGATCGCCCCCTTGACATAGACTGACTAGACTCAGTCAAATGGGTTGAGTTTTACAGGAGGCAGGAGGACCATGGGCATGAGTTGAAATCTCAGCTTTGCCACTTACTAGTTGAAGGCAAGAAATTTAATTCTCACCAAACCCTGGGTATTAATATTATTGTGACCCTAATATGATTGTCAGCCCTCAGAGGGATTCTATACTTTGGCTAAAGCCTCACAGCTATTTTAGTTTATAGAAATTTAAACCTCACTAAGCCTCGATTTCCTCATCCATGAGATAGGGACAGTCACACCAGGATCAGCATGAGTCGCTGCAAGGTCAGCCCATTGTTGCAAAGAGGAAAGGGGAAATGTATATAAACTACTTAGCCATGAGAGCTTGTCACATACTAAGTACTGAGTAACTGATGGCTATTTTTAGTTATATGTCTGTGTCCCTTTGTAGACTAGTCCTCGAGATTCAGGTATTATTCTTTTGATATTTGTATCCATAGCACCTTTCTCAGTGATTGGCACATGAACAAGCCCACATAAATATCTGCTGACCAGGAAGTGTTTGTATCGGCGTGCACGCTGCCATGATGTACTCTAATGTTAGAAAATAAGCTCCTCCTTATATTAACGCTCCTCCCTGCTCATTAAGCAAATGATGCCTATTTTCCACCACCCCACTCCCTGGCCTCAGACTTTAAATCATGAGGTCAAGGACGGTACGTCTTCTGTTCTCTGTGGATCCTCAATGCCTAGCACAGAGCCCAGTACATAGTGGGAGGTTAACAAATATTTGTGAACTGAATTTTTAATAAACATTTGTAATATATCTTTCAGTTCACCTAGCACTTTCACATAAACATATTTCTCAGCAGAGCAAGTTCAACATATCTCTTTGGCACCAGACTGCCTGGGTTCAAACTCCACCTCCATCATTTACTAGCAGAGTAGTCTTGGGTAATACACCTAAGTTTTTAATGTCTCCATTTTCTCACCTGTAAAATGAGAATAATAATTGTATTGGGGGGCACCCGGGTGGCTCAGTTGGTTAAGCATCTGCCTTCGGCTCAGAACACCATCCCAGGGTCCTGGGATTGAGCTGGCATTGTGCTCCCTGTTCAGTGGGGAGTCTGTTTCTCCCTCTCCCTTTGCCCCTTCCCCCAACTCGTGCATGTGTGTGTGTGTGTTTGTGTGTGTGCTCTCTCTCTCAAACAAATAAAATCTTTAAAAAATAATAATAGTAGTATTGAGTTGTTGTATGTATTAAAATGTTAATTTATATAAAGCTTGTAAAACAGTATGTGGCACATAATAGGTGTTCTTTAAACTTCAGCAATGATTAATTTTGTTTGTGGCTGTTTTCTTCCCACCACACTGTCAGGAAGAAATTATTCCAACTGCCTAAATCATCTTTCCTTTCACATAAGAAAATATGAAAAGTGGCATCTTTATTTCAAAATCCTAAAATCAATTTTCAGAAGAGCAAATCATAATCTCAAGAAACTGACTTCCAGAGCTATTTGCAAAAATAAATGTATTTATAGAGACTGTTCCTAAAATAAAATAATCCTAAATGGCTCGAGATATTTTGTAGTTTAAAGCTCTTCCAAATCACTCGTGCTGGATCCTTGTCCCACAACATTTGGCTTTATTCTTTCCACAAACAAGAACAGCTATATTGACTTGAGCAGAAGCATTCATGTAAGTAAAAACACTGGGTGGTGGAATTAGGTCATGCTGTCCTCTGTCTCCACCACAAACCTCATTTGCCCTATTATGGCAAAAAGTATGTCAATCTCCCCAACACTTTGAGCATGAACCTGGTGATTAGGCCACACATTACTTAAAAATTCCAATCATTGCATTCAACCACTGATGCCTCTCTACACATTGGAGAGAGGAGCAGGAGAAAAATAAAGGCAAAGAGGGCACCTGGGAATTTCATTTACCTTCAATACTGTAATGTTCCAAGCAAAGCTCTCAGTTGCCTTGTTGAGTTTTCTTCCCTTTAAGCCTTCTTTTGCCCCTAGATTATGAAGTTCCTCGTGGAATTCCATCCCTTTGACAAAAAAGAACATATAAGAATTCTTAGTATAAATTTCAGAAAAATGGGCATTTATTACGAAAAATTCCCATTCCTGTTCTTTCCTTTATAATTTTGAAAACCTGAATCAAATGTTCCTTCCTATTCTGTTCATCCCCACCAATGGCTATCCTTAGGGGCAAACTAACAATAACCGATGCATTAGACCACATTACATTTTAAACAGCCAGGAGCCACCAGATAAAGACTTAAGAAGGAGGTTAAGAACCAAAATCTTCCAACAGGTTACATGTGTCTTGCTGATCTTCTACATGGTTTTTATGTGAAATGGTGTAATGTGTGACAATGTGTGACGGGTAACCATATGTGATAGTTGCACTCTTTTACTTTTCCTTATAAACTATCCATATGGTTTGACAGTAGACCCTGGAGTCCATATGGATAACAACATTAATCAATAAATGTTGAGTCAAAATAAAAAGATGTTTTATAAATAGCGTTCCTGGAAACAACTAAATACTGCAGATTTGGTAATGGCCTTAAAAGTTAATTTTAGCTCAACCATTTCTCAAGCTTGACTACTATAAAAGATATCACCATCCTCAGAGACGGGAATCACATTTTCTTCTGGACAGCTTACGCCATCTTTGGAAAGCTATGACTGATATCAAGCCAAAGTCTCTCTCCCTGGAACCTTTACTCCTTGGTGCTAGCTAGACCCAGACCAGCTAAATCTAATCTCTTTTCCACTGTGCAGCCCTTTAAATATTTGAAGAAGGACACTCAGTAAAGTCCACTAGAGCCTTTTCTCCGCCAGATTAAACATGCTAGCATGCTTCAGCTTTACTATAAATGTCTCTTCTTTAAAGATGACATCCAGGCAGAGTATCTGCCTCACACAGCTTCCTGGAGTTGAGCTTGTAGGGACCTGCATCCAGGAATATCATATTCAAAGTGGGCTTGAAGCAACCTACACAGGGTAGGGATTTACCACCACTCTCCTTGTTCTAGTTACTCTACTTTTACTAATGCAGCTAAAACCACGTTAACCTTTCTGGTGTTAGCGTCACAAATATAGCACATGGTAAGAGCATGATGGTGGGGTTGGGCTTACAGTCTGGCTCTACCACTTATTAGCTACATAAGCATGAGCAAGACCTTGAAACTCTCTGCAATCCAGTTTCCTCATTAGTGAAATGGTGATAACAACAGAGTTTACCTCAAGGGATTGTGGTTGAAGATTAAATGAGACAATACATATAAAGCTCTCAAAGTAGTATCCAGCATAAAAGAGCATTATATAAGTACTGGTATTATTTTTGTGCTTTCTGTCAACAGAAACATTTAAGCCTGTGGACCAGTCAGTGAACAGCACCATTTTTAAGGTCTAGTCTGGGTTCAGAGGTCAGCTCCTCCCTGTGTTAATATGGAATCTTGAATGATTCACTCAATCTCTCAGAATCTCAGATGCCTCATCTATAAATTGAATACTTGCAGAGTTGTCATAAGGACTAAGTAACAGTGTGTGTGCACAGTATATCATATGCAAATATATCAAGCAATTGTCATTATTGTCATCTTCCTCATCATAATCATTATGCATGGGAATCAAGGAAAATATAAATCCAAGAAAGATAAAAGTACAGGGTGTGTATGAAGGTGAATATAAATAAATAGAGGGGTGCCCTCACAGATATGTGACACATCCCATCCTTAAAGAAAGAACAAATCTAAAATAGTGGTTAATACATGAGGCAAAAGCCTAGGAGATTAATAGGATTATGGCTGAAATTATAAAAATGAGGTGGTTCTTAAGGGATAATGTGTAGTAAAGGGTTTTGACAGACTTCCAAACCACAAAAGTAGATTCAGAACCCCTCACCTCTCTAGACATCTTCAGACACTACCCTCCCATATACATACAACCCACCTACTGTCACCTTGATTTCTTCTGTACTAAACAAAGACTTAAGTTTAAACTCAAAAGTATCGTTAAACTATGGCACAAAATATTTGAATTTTAAGAGTAAAAACAGAAACTTTAAAAACCACCAAGAGTTATCATTAAGTTTCTAAACAAAATGGGGCAAAAGTAGGGGGATTACCTGCTTTCTGACACTGCACAATCTTTTCTTGGACTGTATCTGCCATTTCTATGAGAAACCGGCTCTCTTGAATCATCTGTCACAAAATAAACATAAAAAGGTGATTGTTAGAAGTCCTTAAACTGTCCCATTGGAAGGACAACATACAGAAAGATGCACCTGATCCTGGCAGTAATGGGGAACCATGGCCTTCAGCACAAGAAACGGAATATGGAAGGATAATGTCTGCTCCAACCCCCATCCACTCTAGCTCTAGCTAGAGTCGCCTACCTTATAATTACTTCAGTCATGTAACATGCTTGGCACACCATAGATGCCAAATAAACAACTAGTAAATAAATGTATACACATTCTTTAAGTCCCAGATCACACATTCATGAACACCTCTTTTCTACCCCCTCACTCCAAAAGTTACTGCAACATCAAGGCACGTGGTACTGGAACAACAGCAACAAGAATCAGAATAGGGAATCACCTAGTGGTGAGCTAAAGGACAACTGAACACATCAATGAAGTTAGCAGCTTGGATTTTGGTGGTCCAAAGATGGTGGAGGTCGGGTTCTCCCTGTAAAAGGGCTCCAGCTCCACTGGCAAGAATGAGGAATGGGTCAGATTTCAGAGCCACCAATTCAACAAAGGTTGTAGGCAATAACACTGAAATGGTTGTCCCTGCCCTTTACATTTGGGTAGAAAAGAAAATGTCCAAGAAATAATTAATATACTAAATGAAATAGGCGAAATAAGACAACTGTTGGAGAGATGGAGAAAAGAAAAATCTGTACTCGAAGAAGAGGGAAGATAATCGGTATAGAAGTTGTGATCAGAATGACAAGGGATTGGGACCCTTTTGAAGAAGTGACTGAAGAAAGGCAACCATTAGGCAAACTAACACTTCTTGAATTTCCAGCCACTCTTGTACTCTCAGTAAGTACTGTCCCATTTCACCTGGCTATTCTATGTTTTGTCTGTCTGAATATTCTGAAGGAAATTCAAGGCAGAATCCAAAGTGGACATAAAGTGTTGGGTAAGACATTTTTCATAATTAAATGCTGTTGAACAGATTGTAATCTTGTACAATCACTGTCAAACATAAAGTAGTTTATGATTACAAATTTTTAAATAGAAAAGAATATTGAATCACAATTTTTAATGCCTAACAACTCTATATAGGTAAAATTATATAATTCATTTATTTAATAATTATCTACTGAGCAAACACTATATGTAAGCACTGTAGTAAGTACAAGGGGTGTGATGCATTAAGGAGCAAAACAGACACACTTCTATCTCCATGGAGCTCAGAGTCTAGCAGGGAAGTCTACTCAAAAGGATGAATGAAATATGATAATTAATTCAACCAAACAAAATTGAATTACTCATATTTTCTGCCTAAAGTGGCAGCTTAAAGTAAGTTATTTGGAGAGTTAAATTGACCATCAAAACCATTAAAGTAGACACCCAAGAAGGTCTAGACTGAGTCACATATTTTAACTGCATTAATGCTTTCAACTCCCAAGAGGAAGTGGAAAGTTAGTGAGTAACAATTTACTAAATGCCTAACAGTAGCCTGACTTACTGCAGCTTCCAAGTCAATGAAACTTAGAAGCAGAGAAAGATTTAATATGAGGCCCATCTGATTTAGTCTTTTCTAAGCTTAGCATCCATGCATGCAACATCAATTGAGTTTTATTATAATTTCAAAAGTTATCAGATGTTGCAATAGTTAAGTAGTAGACAAAATGTTTTTATGAAACTCTAGCAAGGGAGACATTCATAAGTAATGGACACATTTTGTGACTTTACCATAAGCAAAATAGGTAATATAATAAACATTTTTAGAACCATTTAATTTTAAGACCAAAAGAATCTTAGGTATCATGACCAGCCCCTTAGTTTTGTAAGAAGGAAGGAAGGAAGGAAGGAAGGAAGGAAGGAAGGAAGGAAGGAGGAAAGAAAGAGAGAGAGAAAAGGGAAGGGAATAGAAGGGGAGGGAAGGGAAAGGAAGGAGAAAAGAAAAAAAGAAAAGAAGTGAAGACTTACAGGAGTTAAGATTCTTGTCTAAAAATAGAACTAATTAATGATTGAGCTGGAATTAAAACCCCAGTTACCTGGCATCCATTTACTTTCATGAAAAAATAGCACCCCTCTGATTTTGTCTGGCCTGGTCATACTCCTTGAGAGAATGCATGTCTTCACACACATGCAATCTTTGAGCCTGAAATATAGCATTTTCAAAGTCACCTGGCCCAGCCTGTCAGGAAAAACATGAGGGCATGCCCATAATCAATCCATTTCAACATTCAAATTTGTCCTTTTTAAGAAAAACTCAAAAAAGTAATAGGATTGATAATTTCCTTTGATAATATCTTGACTGACATCTTAACACTCACTTCTCTTGGTTTTGCTCTCAGTAGAGAACATTTCTTTGATTAAAAAAAAAACAAACTCTTTTATCTATTGATTTGTGGCCAGTTTTCTTTGCAGTATTTTACTATCTCCTCAGTGTTGAGCATAAAAAGAATATATTTCCAACAATGAATCATGAACACTACATCTAAAACTAATGATGTAATGTACGGGGATTAACATAACAACAAAAAATTAAAAGAAAAAAAAGAATATATTCCCTTCATGCAGAAACACCATAGCCTCTTTGTAATAACCTGAGAAGGAAGTGTCCTCTTTGCTATGGCTGCCTCTTCCACCAAGACAGTCAATCCGACCTCCACTGCCTCCCTCAGGAATCCATTCCCAATGACCCTTTCCTTTTTTTATCCAAAATCTCCACCTCTGTCCTGGCTTTTTCCCTTCTCCATATACCTCCTACTTCAAAGTAAGCAAACAGAAACAATAACAAAATATTCTACTGGCCATTAATCCTCCCTTAAAAAACTAGCCCGCACTCATTGTTTTGACTCAAGCAAGACTCCATCAAGACCTTCAAAGTTTAATCTTGGCCTCATCATCAACTACACCCTGGTCCATCCTCTGTCCTCATTCACTCCTGACTCAACAGCTGACAACTCTGATCATCCCTCCTTCTTGATTTCTGGGACCCTGTTTCTTTTTCAGCTTCACTCTTTCTCTGACTCCTGTACTACCTCTTTCTCCTTTTTTATATCCATACATGTAGGAATTCTTTGAGCTGCCTGGTCTCAGCTCTCCATTCTTTCCTTTGACCATTATCTTTCCTCTTAGTAATTTCATCCATTCCTAGAGCAATGAAATATTGTACTCATGCAAATCATTTCAAAGCCAATGTCCCCAACCCTGGCCTCTCTCCTAAATTCCAGATTCATACTTCCAATGGTCTACAACAGTGGTTTCCAAAGTAGGGAGGTATGTGCACTCTGGAGCAGGGAGCACAAGATAACCCTTTGCAGTACGAGAAGAAAGAATGAGGACTTTTATTCAGGTTTATTTTATTTGTAAAACTAGAAAGGAAATAAAGCTTTACAGATTGACCCAGTCACCAAGTCTTGCCTAACTTGCCAAATCAAGATCATATGTCTCTAATGCAGTAAGTAAGGTAAGACAAGGAAGAAGGGAATTTCACATGGAAGAAGGGCTAACAGCAGCACTCATGTATTAGCTTCTTCCAGAATATTCCAACTTACATATGCCTGTATTAGAGTAGTACCATTTACATAATCTTGTCCTAAATAAACTACACTTTCCCAATATGGATTCCTGAGAAGAAAATGAAGATTACCCAAGCACAAGCAAAAACGTGAAGATGGCAGAGCAGCTCCTCATTCTACTCATACCATGATTTCTTCCTCAGCAACACAGACAAGTGAAAACAATGACAGCAGGATCAGATCAACGTATTCAGTCACATTGGAAGAGCAAAAAGATTTATTTTTATTATTTGTAAGTAAAACTTTTAAAATCCAATGCTAATTTCTATTCTTGATTTGTTTTATATTGTATAAGCTGGTATATTATTAAGTTTATATCATTTATGAATGAATACATTCTCAAATTTTTACTAAGGAGTTGCCCATGCTGGGTCCTCTCTATTCACCCCTCCAGATCCACGCTCTGCCATGCTCTATGCAGGGAAGTTTGGTCTCTGTGGGCAACATCAAGCAGGCTCCCTTGCTGACTGGCAACATCAAGCTGACTTCTGTTGGGATTGGCCAAGGGGATCCATCAGCAAGGGATCATGGGCGGGAGGCAGGAGGAGAGAGGGCTTAGGGTGGTTACTCCCTTGACCATTCCCTCCCTGCTGGACAATGGCCCCATAGCTTCCTCTCTACAAGACCAGAGCTCCTGTCAAGTGGCCCCTCTCTGCCAGGTATAGATATGATGGAGTGCCAGGAATGGCTCCCTCCCCTTCTCCTTTTCCACTGTTGCTATTCTTGGGGTACTCACCATCCACTGTTGCTTCTCTAATGCTTACCCATACTTTTATAACCAAACCCCTCATTTACTCCTTTAATCACCCCCTTTGCTATCTGCAGAGAACAAATAAGGTACCAGATACCTGTACATGTAATTTCCAGCATTCTGTCTCATCCAGACATCCAGGTTCAGATCTCCAACATTCTCTTTGCCTCACTGCATCCAGAAGGCGAGCTCCCACATTTTGTCAGTCACCAAGTCTTGCCTAACTTGCCAATTTTATCCCTTTGTTTCCTTCTTTAATCACAACACTCCTGGTTTAAGCCTTTAGTCCCACTCTCTGGACCATCTTTCAAATTCTAATTGCATCTCAAATGTTACCTTTAAAAATATGTTCTCCTCCATTTTATTCTCCCATTCCTACCCCGACTCTTGCCAAAAAAAAAAGAAATATCTCTATTTTCTTCAAACGCTCACAAAGCTCCCTTGGAGGCAATCAGAGGTGGCTTCGAATCCCTGCTCAGCTACTGGCAGGTTCTGGTTCTTCCCATCTTACTCCTTCTAAATACCACTTCCAAAATCATCTTCCAAAAGCATAGCACTAGTTACTTCCTGGCTTTGTCATTTTCTCCTTTGCCTATTGAATGAAGTAAAATTTTTCTAACCCAGAATTCAAGTCTTCCCATTTGCCTCAGCAGCCTTTCCCCCTATGGCTTCTCAAGTCTTCTAGGTGCCTGTGTGAATCACGCTTCTCCAAACACACCCTCTTTTTCCTCCTTCTACACATGTCTTACTCTTAGGTAAGTCTTCTTAAGCCATCTCCCCTGGCCAAAATCCTACCAGCCTCAAAGCTCATTTCAGTGCCTTCTCTTCCACTGGTGTTCCAATTTCCCTTTCCTTCTCCCTCTCACCTCCAAATTCCAAGAACATTCTATTTTTCTAGTCTGTTTACAAAATTTCTTATTTTCTATTTCAAGTTACAATTAATTATTTACTTATGTTATCTCCCACCCTTCACTTCCCTAGTAAATTGTAATTCCAGCATATCAGGGACTTATTTACCTTTATATTCACATATTCATCAATTCATTTATATAATCACTTTTTCCCTATTTTACTGTGTGATATTTATTTCTTCTACATATTGATTATCCACAGCACAGTATTTTATTTATTTTTGATCATTTCTCAAACCTATAATTGTCTTTTGGAACTAGTTTTTTTTAAGATTTATTTATTTATTTGAGAGAAAGAGTGGGGAGAAGAGGCAGAGGGAGAGGGACAGAGAGTCTTTAAGCAGACTTCATGCTGAGCATGGAGCCGGAGAGTCAGACACATAACTGACTATGCCACCCAGGCACCTCTGTCTTTTGGAACTCTTATTTCTCTTTTTATCTCTAGTCTTTTTTCTAGACTTCTCCATTTTTCTATAATCTTAGATATTCTGAGTTCCCTTTCAAATGAACACAAAGCTTTTAAGAGGATTATACCTATATACTCAAGTATCAGAAAATAAAATGAATTTTTAAACTTTATTACTGGGGCACCTGGATGCCTCAGTTGGTTGAGCATCTGACTCTTGGTTTTGGCTCAGGTCATGATCTCTAAGTAATGGGATCGAGCCCAAGTCTGGCTCCATGCTCAGCAGGGACTCTGCTTGAGTTTCTCTCCCTCTTCCCCTCCCCTGTTTGCTCTTTCTGTCTATCTGTCTCTCTCTCAAATATATAAATGTATTTAAAATAAATAAACTTTATTAATTATTTAAGGTAAATTAAATTCAGAACCAAAACATTCAACAAACCCTATGATTCAAGTTCTCTTCAAAATCCTCCAAGTAAATGTTTGTTAACCCCATAGTAAGAAATTTGTTTTTCCCCTTGTCTAATAGATCACTTTGTAAAGAGATAGTCAAGGGTGATTTAATCTTCAACATAGAAGAGCATCCCTATGAGATTCCTTAGAGGATAACCTGAAATCCTTTAGTAATAACATTCGTAACTATTACTCTAAAATACTCATCATTAACTTAAAGTCACTGCTCAAATGGACTTTTCTCGTGAGAGCTTTTGATCATCTTCTCTATGGTAACAGCTTCCAATGTACTTAGAAAAAATAATTTTATTCTATTTTCTGCAGTCAACTTTCAATTATTAGTAGTTGTAGAGAAAACAAGATAGATGGCCAAAATACACCAATAATTCCCAACCACATTTAAATCAACAATTTCAACCTCTCCCCCTAGGCTTATCTAGGCTGTAAGGAAAGAAAAACGGTTGATTTGAGTTTAATCTCCTTCCTAGGTCTCTACAGATCCTGACATAAATGAAATATAAAGTGCAAAAGCCAAGGAGAGAAGGTGAGAATCATGTCCTCATATAATCCCCCAGCCGGGTAGTCAGTCTACCTAGCCAGCCAAAGCTAGGCTGTCTTGATTGATAGAATCAGGAGTGTCCTGGATTTACATATCTGATGTCTCAGCCTCTGTTCCCAGTTGCCTTTGCTTGTCATAGTAATACAAAGAGCTTTTCTTTGGTTCTGTCACATGAATATCTCCTAATGGATCTTATTACCTTACCATGGCTTTGAATCTAAAAGAATAGAGGTCTTACTTAGATAAAGATCAGCATTACTTTAAGCATTAGATGTGTCCTGAACAGGAGTGTTTAAAGTTGTCAGTTAAGATCAAAATCATTTATTTAAAATAAAAATTTTACTGAAGGGGGCAGTAATGCTTTTAATCAGCGATAGATTAAAGTGTCCAACCTGTGTGAATAAACTGTCCTTCCAGCTCTTCTCAATAGGGAATTTAACAATTGCCAAGGATCATTGCAGAGTCAATGTAACTACTGAATGGTACTGAAAAGATGAACTTTTGTCATACCATGATTCCTAAATCTTCCATAGATTCCAATTTTCTCCTGATTATATCAAAATTCCTAGAACCACAGAACTTTATATTTAGAAACCTATTATAGACAACCCCATTTTATAAGAGAAAAAAACTGAGCCTCAAATGGGTTTCCTAAAACCAAACAACTGGTTAGTGAAATAGCTTAGACTAGAACCCAGGACCTTGAGGAACAGATCTAAGCTTATGAATTGCATTGTGATACTGATATTATATTAAAGTATAGAATTTCTTGGGGCGCCTGGGTGGCTCAGTTGGTTAAGCGACTGCCTTCAGCTCAGGTCATGATCCTGGAGTCCCTGGATCGAGTCCCGCATCGGGCTCCCTGCTCGGCGGGGAGTCTGCTTCTCCCTCTGACCCTCCCCCCTCTCATGTGCTTGCTCTCTCTCATTCTCTCTCTCTCAATAAATAAAATCTTAAAAAAAAGAAAAAAAAATAAATGAAGTATAGAATTTCTTTTGCAAGTACAACTCAGTGATAAACAATAAAAATTCGCCAAGTAAAGTATCATAAAAATACATTTTGCCTTGACTGCTTCTCCTTCCAAGTCTAATTTGCAAAAGGCATCAACCACATAGATATTCTTCCTATCAAGCCTAGAAAGAAATGTATTCAGTGGCATCCACTGCTCTCTCAGGAAGGAGATATCTAATTTGGAAAGTTAATCACTTAAGAATATGCCAATCTACTCTAGACCTATTTTGTTCTCTCCTCTTAAGAAGACTAAAATAATTAAACTATCTCTTACCTTCCTTCTAAGCAAAACTCTGGGTTTTAGTTTTTGATTCTCTAGATAATTTAAAATAAGACCTAAATTTTATCAAACTCGATACATTTTAAAATCTGATTGCCATTACATATATATTTGCCAACTAGAATGAAGATAATTTCCTTTAATTTTTAATGTCCTTAAAACTTTTAAATCAGATGGACTATTAGTAAATTGGCATCTTTTGCTTTTAAGCAAAGTCAATCCTATTGAGACTGTTACTTTTCAGTGAAACAGGTACACACATAAGGCCAGAACATCTGCAAGCTCCCTGGAAGTCCATGGCATTTGATGTATGCAACAAAGTATTCTCTGTCCTGGGAATAGCTCTGAGTCACATTTCCAAGCCCGATTTATGACGGCATAGGACAAGAGAACCCACACAGAGCAGGCCAAAGGACAGTTGTCTCCACATCCATGATATTGACAGGATCTACTTCAGTGAGTTGCTTTCTTTTTTTTTTTTTTTAAGATTTTACTTATTTATTTGAGAGAGAGAGAGAGAATGAGAGAGAGCACACGAGAGGGGGGAGGGTCAGAGGGAGAATCAGACTCCCCACTGAGCAGGGAGCCCGATGCAGGACTGGATCCCAGGACTCCAGGATCATGACCTGAGCCTGAGCCTAAGGCAGTTGCTTAACCAAATGAGCCACCCAAGAGCCCCCAGTGAGCTGCTTTCTGTGTAAAGGGACCATTTCACCTTTTCTTTTCTCCAGTTGTTCTATTTCCAAGATATAGTTGTCAGCTATATCTTGAATAATCCTTAGAAATGATTATTTTCACCCCACTATGATTAACATTTAATTCATTCATAAAATTATCACGTCACCAACCATCGTGAACCATCTCCAGAATTTTCACTTGAGTATTCAGAAATGCAAAGTGAACTTTGAAGACGCACAGACAGTATTTCACAGAGAAGCCAGCCTATGATGCAGCCAGCTTGTTGATGCACCTCTGATGTCCAGTGTCCTTAGGACCCTTGTACCAAGTGGAAATGTTATCAACCTTCAGGATGCTGACAATTACTCCAGTATACAAAAAATGTACAGAAAACATTGCCACACCCACGATTAGAAGCTTCAGTGCACTAAGTGTATGATACCTTGTTCATAAATAACCAGCTCTGTTTTGGCACCTGCCAGCAGGCTGTTCTTTTTCTGTGTTCCATTAGTATACAGGCCAACGTACTTTTTGAAATGCAAACTAATATAGAGTTCCACACAAACTTCACAATGAGAGAGTGATGGAAGGAGAGTATCTATGATTTACTAATTTCAATTTAAATTGATTTCAGTAAGCAAAACTACATGGGGAGACTGGAGACATACCACAACTTTTTCCTATCCTGAGCTTCAATATATCTTTGTAATAACACTGACAGAAGAGAATGTATTTAGTCCAACCCATTATGGTTTGATTAATTAATACCTGCCAATGTACTGATTCCACTGCAAGAGTAATAAAGATAGCAATTAGTTCTTTTCACTAGAATCCTGGTCATGCTAACATAAACAGCTACTCTCCAAATCATACCCCAACTGACTTAGTAAAAGATTAAATAACCCTTGACCCATGTTCTCTAAATTGTTTTGATTTCTCTTCTATCTCCAGAAAATCTGTTGTTCCTACCATAGTAAAGTTTTAACTTTTAAGTTAATGCTAAATAATTCAGCACAGAAGTCACCTTCAGAGAACACTTTGTGTTTATTTTTTACAGTAACAATCTCCTGTAACTATTCCACCTCCGAATGTTGTATTCAAAACACTAATTACCTAAAAGTTTTCACATTAATTTAAAACACTGAAAAAGCCCAAATATGTTAAGCAAAACTTTTTAATGATGCATGAAAAAGTGGACAGGTGAGAACATTAGAAAAGTAAAATTCAGCTATCTAAAGAAAAAAGTTATATAAAGGTTAGACAGTATTTTTCTTTTAAAATTAGTTGTAGATAGGGACTTCTCATTTGCATCTGCTACTCCTTATGAAGGTTCTATTATAATGTGAGAATGTGCAAATGAGCTGCCCAAGAGTAACAAGGACCATATATCCTTGAATCACCTGTCTAGTGTGCTGGAGTGGACATTGGACAAAAATGCCAGAAGGTCCTGAAAAACCTCTGTAGAGCCTCTTTAGAGAAGGGGGAGGTGAGTGAAAATAAGAACATTCGAGAGAGACAGAATTAAAAAAAAAAATTCTTTGCAAACAAATTCTGCTGAGCATGGAGTGGGATTGGGGGTGGGGTGTATTACAAGTCACTGTGAAAAGTGCATCATAGTACTCAAGGTCCTTAGACTCCATCCTGCTCAGGACATAAAACATCATTTGCTTCACTATCTGGACCTTGTATGTTCCTGCTCTTTTTTTTAAAAAGATTTTTTTTATTCATTTGAGAGAGACAGAAACAGAGAGAGCACAAGCAGGGGGAGAGGCCAAAGGAGAGGGAGAAGCAGACTCCCCACTGAGCTGGGACCCCAATGTGAGGCTTGATCCCCAGGACCTGGAGATCATGACCTGAGCCAAAGGCAGATGCTTAATCATCTGAGCCACCCACTCACCCCTGTTCCTGCCTTTTTTAGGTGTAAGTCCTGCCTTCCTATCAGGACATCTTGTTCCTAAAGGACAGAAATTTTTATTCAGATCATTTCTTCCCTCTAGCAACTTATACAGTAACAGATATCCAAAACGGTTTGTTGAGTTGACTAATCAAAAGCCTAATGACATACACAAAGTGATAGGTTAGAAGAGAAAGTGCTGTTTTACAAGCAGAAATATACATCTTCCCATCTCATTTTATTTATGTTTATCTTGAGTCAAAGAGCTGTCATGCTTTACATATGGCTATTTGTGCTGATACCTGCCTCTGTTTATTCATCTCTGTATTGCACAAAATCTGCCAAAGTTCTTTATATATGATATGTATTGAATGTTATGAATAAGCTCAATAAATGAATTTTTTCTTAATGTCAGTTTTGTGAGAAGTTAGGACAAAGGTCTGGACTTAGATTGATGGAGAGGGAATTAAGGCTAAGAAGTCATTCTAGGTGGTATAGAATGGAAACACAAAGGATGGAAAATGAAAACAAGATGGCAAAGACATCAGCTTGACTGAAGGAGAGGGTTCACACAGAAGGAAATAGGAAGTGAGATTGGCAAAACAGCCAGCACTGGAGGCTGAAGACAAGTCTAGGTAAAAAATCAAAAACAGAATTTGAGGATGATTATTCCAATTGTTGAATTAGAGAAAGGTAGAGACTAAATGGAGGGCTAGTCATCCTATTGAAAACCTCAGGCAGGAGGAGAAGAGAGTCTGGTAAGAACCTTGGCTAAGCCAATATAAGAAAATGGATACGAAAGAAAGAAAGAGAGAGAGAGGAAGGAAGAAAGGAAGGAAGGAAGGAAGGAAGGAAGGAAGGAAGAAAGAAAGAAAGAAAGAAAGAAAGAAAGAAAGAAAGAAAGAAAGAAAGAAAAAGAGAGAGAGAGAGAGAGAAAGAAAGAAAGAAAGAAAGAAAGAAAGAAAGAAAGAAAGAAAGAAAGAAAGAGAGAGAGAGGAAGGAAGGAAGGAAGAAAGAGAGAGAGAAAGAAAGAAAAAGAAAGGAAGGAAGGAAGGGGAAATGGATACATATGAGAAAAAACATGAGGAAAGAAATATTGAACTGTAAATTAAAAGACTGCATTGGCAACCTTAAAAGGCTGGGCAGTGAGTGACTCCATTACTACAGTGCCTACTTCGGAGGATATTTTCTTAGAGAAAGTGCAAAGCCAGAGTGGGAAAGTGAAGCTTGCTCTTTCAAAGACCTGGGAGGCAAAAATCACAGTGCAATAAAGGGACAGGTCACTTAGAAATGGTACTCTGGTTTTAAATGAAATTCTTAATACAATTTCTGAAAAACCATCCTAAGGACAATATGAAGCCACCAAAACGGCAGTGCCCCTCGAGTCTAACACCAACAGCCCGCTGCTGTGTGTCTTCAGTCTGGGAAAGAGGCATCGATCCCACCTTCTGCTTTTAGGACCTATTTATTCTACTTACTTCAGTTACTGATAAAGTTCCCAGTTTGCTTTAGTGCTTTTCAGAAGCTGGCACATCCCTCCTCAGGCTGGGACACGTACTTGATAATCAGGAAAGTCACCTGTGTTTCTGCTGCCCTGAATATCAGACAGGCATTTCCAGAGCTGCATCCCTATTCAGAGCATGAAGGGAGATTGTGGTTCTCAGGACAAATTGTAATGCTTTGAGCAACCTCACCCTCACCTAACCCAGACTTGGGGAACACTCTGTCTTTAAGATCTCTTCCTTCTCCCAGGTAAAAATCCTAGGTAGGACAGGATCGGTTAAGTTCACTCAAGGCTACAAATTGCTGATAATCCAATGTGTTATTATTCATGAAGATTTTTTTTTTTTTTTGCATTTTAAAAGAGATTAAAAAGTCCTCACCCAAAGGAATTGATTGTAATTTTGAAATTCCAAGTACCAGTGAGCAGATAGAAGATGTATGTTTTATTTTTTTAATTTTTTAAATATATTTTTTTAAGATTGTATTTATTTATTTGACAGAGAGAGACACAGTGAGAGAGGCAACACAAGCAGGGGAAGTGGGAGAGGGAGAAGCAGGCTTCCCGTGGAGCAGGGAGCACGATGCAGGGCTCCATTCCAGGACCCTGGGATCATGACCTGAGCCGAAGGCAGACGCTTAACAACTGAGCCACCCAGGTGCCCCCGAAGATGTATGTTTTAAATAAGATATGTACTATGGGGAAACTGTCTTCTGAAATTATGCCATGTAAATAAGCCCACTCTACTAAGGATATATTTGGTGTTTGATTTCTTGATATCAACACAGGATACTATAATAGAATTATAACTGCCACATTAATATTAAAATGACTTTTAAGACGAAATTTTTAAGACCATCAACAGGAAATATTTCCAATTATTAAATTAGCCAGTGTTTGGTAAGGAAGAGAACCATCTCAGGTCATTAGGGAAAAGCTAAGTTTAGAAAAAAATCTGTGCAGATGAACTCAGGGTCAATGTTTTCTAAAATATTTTCACTTTATTTCCTGTTGATAAGTAGTATTGTTTGATACACTCAGGTTGGCTTTAAGTAAATGGAAGTTACTAGTTGCCTGATTTGTTTCTTTTGATACTGAAATAAGCCAAATTTGTATCTGTTTGGAAATGACTTCAGGTCTTTTTTTTATTCTAAATGTATTCTGTATTTTTTTAGTGGTTACAACTTTTCGTTTTGGTTGGCATCTATACAGTTCATTACCATTTTTGAGGAATCCAAATATTTAAGTGATTTGAGTTGAACATTCAAACTGTACCTGCCCCCCCTACTACCACCATTACCCTGGATTTGTTTTCTGCCTTAGTCATCCAAATATTTTTTGTATTATTAATAGTCTGCAAGGAATTTTTTTAGACCTTATTTTTATGAGAAGTTTTAGCCCTCTGAGCTGAAAGTACAGAGAATTCCCGTAAACCCTCTAAGCCCATCCCCAGTTTTCCTACTATTAACGTCTTTCTTTAGCATAGTATATTTATTACAATTGATGAGCCAATATTGATATAGTATTATTAGCTAAAGTCCAGAGTTTACATTAGGTTAACTCTTTGTATTATATATTCTATGGGCTTTGACAAATGCATAATGACATGTATTCACTATTACAGTATCATATAGAATAGTGTCAGTGTCCTAAAAATCCTCTGTGCTCCTCCTATTCATCCCTCCCTCCCTCATCTTACCCTGTCTCCCACCTCTGGCCCCTTGGTCTTTTTACTGTCTCCATAGTTTTGCCTCAGTCTATAGAGTTTTTAACTGTATGTTTAAGACAAGGAACAGTTTGGTTAGCGTGGTGTCATAGAGGTAAAACAAAGAAGATTTAATGATTTACCATAAACACATCAATTATGGCACCAGATCTACACTATTTTCACCAACAATTAATGCTTCTATTTACTTTTTATTCAACTAACATTCATTGGTAACATAGTACATGCCAGCACTGTTTTAGATGCGAGAGATAACAGTAGTAAGCAAGACAGACAGGGTCTGTGCCACCATGGAGTATACATTTAAATTGAAGGGGAAAGGAAGACAGAAATTAAACATAAAGTCAAGCAAAATATTTTTCAACACTGCTAAGTAGGGTGATGGAAATAAAACAAGGTTATGTGATAGAGTGACGGGTGGGGGACAGTGGTTAGGGAAGACGTCTCTGAGGATATGATATTTGAGTTAAGAATTAAGAGATAAGAAGCAACTATTCATGCAACAGAACATTTCAAGCAGAGGAAACCACAAATAAAATAACCCAGAGGTGGGAACAAACTTGGTCTAGTTGAAGAAAGAAAGAAAGTCCACGTGGCTGGTTAGCAGCGGGGGCGGGGAGGGTTGCAGGTAGTGAACAGGAGTGGGGGTGAGGCTGGGAGAGGTGAGTGAGATAGGTATATAGGTATGCAAGGCCAGATCATAAATGACCCCATAGACCACAGTAAGGAGTTTCCATTTTATTTTAATGGGAAGCACTGTAGGATTTCAAGCAGGAAAATCCTGCTTGATCCAATTTTTTTTCTTAAATGATTTCTCGAGGGCACCTGGGTGGCTCATTGGGTTAAGCGTCTGCCTTCAGCCCAGGTTATGATCCCAGAGTCCTGGGATCGAGCCTCAAATCCTCGAATCCTCCGGCTCCCTGTTCAGCCAGGAGCCTGCTTCTCCCTCTCCTCCCTACTAATGCTCTCTCTTGTTATCTCTGTCTCTCTCTGTCAAATAAATAAACAAAATTTTTAAAAATAAATAATAAATAAAATAAAATTATTACTCGATCTGCAGAATATCTTAGAAGTCTTCTTTAAAATAAATATTAACACTGATATAAGAAAAGCATTGAAGATGCCAGCCAATACAATGCAAATCCTCGAAAGTAAAAATGATGTTTTTACATTCAGGTCAATATCATCATTACTTGTTTAAGTTCCTACTCACTTCCCCACTAAAAGAAATAAGCCAAAAGAGCTGTCAAAAGAGTTTTTAATCACTTGCAAGGTCTGCCAGGTTTACCATTTGGCATAGGGATATTTATACTCAGTGCCCGACCAATATGAAAAATCATTTCTGTAGGGAACTATAAATGAAGATCTCATTGTAAGTACTTCTGCTTTCTACTGTGGCCTTTTACTTAAGTATTGGAAAACCATGCTATGCTTGTAATTACAAACTGCATTTTAAAAATACAAATGAGAAAAGGCTGATGTCCAGATTTGGCTCCAGCAGATAGAAATGAAAAAACAAGACAGCATTGGACACTTGGGGATGTAAAATGGAAATTGGCCAAACACAGTCCAGGTGCTCCAGGTGCTCTTCTGCTTATTCCAAGCCCAGCTCCAGGGAACCAGCCTCCCCTCCAAGGAATAATTTTTCTATCTCAGCTTCACAGAGAATTGGAAGAATACGTGATTTCAATTGTCTGTCTCTATGGCAACTAGTACCCTAATTTCACCTCTTAGATGGCAATTATACCTATTCACTGAATAGCTCTCAGTCCCTACTTTTATGACGAAAAAATTGATTTCATGAAAAATGAGATATAGGTAATAGGTGAACTTTTCCCCCAGCAACCATGGAGTACAGTTTATAAGAGGTGTGATCATTCAGAAGCAGAATGCATTCTATGGGTTTTTTTTTTTTTCTTTTTCAATTGTAGAGTGTTTATCCCAAATGTCTTTCCTCTAGTTGTTCTTTTAGGGATAAAAGATTATTCTTTTCTTGCTTAACATTTATTTTTTATATTCAACTATGAAAATTAGTTGGGTTCATTGTAAAGAATTTTGCAAATAGAGAATAGAAAGTAGAAAAACAGGGGGGGCGGAGCAAGATGGCGGAGGAGTAGGAGACCTGGATTTTGTCTCCTCTCAGGAATTCAGCTGGATAGGGATCAAACCATTCTGAACACCTACAAACTCAACAGGAGATCGAAGAAAAGAAGAGCAACAACTCTCTCATCAGAAAAGCGACCACTTTCTGGAAGGTAGGACGTGCGGAGAAGGGAATCCGAGGTGATATTCGGGAGGATAGACGGCGGGGGAGGGGCCTCCATCAGCCGCTTCTGGCAAGTGATAGAGCCGCGGAGCACAAAATCGGAACTTTTAAAAGTCTGCTCCGCTGAGGGACGTCGCTCCAGTGGCTAAGCGGGGGGTGGAACCCTCCGGGACAGTGTGGTCTCAGGACCCTCGGGGTCACAGAAAGACCGGGGGTGCCTGAGTGCGGCAGAGCTCCCAGGTATCGGAGCAGGGAAGCCGGCTGCAGGGGCGGAGCCCAGGCGCGGGCTCTCAGCTCGGGGTTGCCATAAACTGTGATCCACAGCACAGTCGGGGCCCTGCTCCTCCAGCAGGGACCCAACAAGCGGCAGATCCGGGGAGACTCACCTTCCTCCCCCGGGAGGAGCTGCGCGGGAGTGCACTGCAGGGATCTGCTGGGTTTGGAGACTCCACCCGGGGTCGGGTGCCAGAGATAGAAACACGCGGTCACAGGCCGGGTGAGCATGGAGTGCAGCCGGAGACCGGGGAGACGGGAGTGACTGACGGCTTTTCTCTGGGGGCTCACTGAGGAGCGGGGCCCCGAGATCTCGGCTCCTCCGGAGCAGAGATTGGGAGGCCGCCATTTTCACTCTCCGCCTCCAAAGCTGTATGGAAAGCTCGCAGGGAACAAAAGCCCCGGAGAGCAAACCCGAGCAGATTACTTAGCCAGTAGGGGGCAAGGGCGGGGCAATTCCGCCTCCGGCAGAGACATTTGGAAACCACGGCAACAGGCCCCTCCCCAGAAGATCAGCGAGAACAGCCAGCCAAGACCAAGTTTACCGATCAATGAGAACGGCAGAACTCCAGCGCTAGGGGAATACTGCACATAGAATCCATGGCTTTTTTACCATGATTCTTTAGTCTTTTAAAGTTAATTTTTTTAACTGTCTTTTTGTCTTTTTATTTCTTTTTGAATTTTTCTTTTTCCCTTTTTCAACCAACATCTTATCAATCCCTTTTTTAAAAAAAAAAAAAACATTTTTATTTTTCATTTTTACAGTCATATTCTATCCCTTCATAGTAGTTACCCATATTTTTGGCTTGTATGTATAAGTTGTTCTCTCTTTAAAATTTTGAGATAGTTTCTTCTAACAGATTAAAATATACCCTAAATCTCTAGTATATGGTGTTTTCTATTCCCCTGCCTGATCACATCCGCTCCCTTTTTTTTTTCTTTTTCTTTTTTCTTTTTTTAAATCCTCTTCTTTCTTTTTTCAAACAACTTCTTATCAATTCCTTTTATAAAATTTTTTATAATTTCCATTTTTACAGTCATATTCCATCCCTTCATCATATCAACCCTTATTTTTGTACATATATAAGTTTTTCTTTCTTTAAAATTTTGAGAGGCACTTTCTTCTAAAAGACCAAAATACACCCCAAATCTAGTGTGTGGCACTGATCTATATACCATATAGATCATATTTGATCACATTCTGGTTTTTCTTTTGTTGTTGTTGTTTTGTTTTGTTTGTTTTTGTTTTTATCTTTATCTTTTTCTTTTTTTTTTTTTTCTTTTTCTTTTTTCTCTGTTTCCCTTTCTTATCCCACTGCTTCAGGTCTTTTCTGATTTGTTTAGAGTATATTTTCTGGGGACGTGGTTACTCTGCTAGCATTTTGTTCTCTCATTAATCTATTCTCCTCTGCACAAAATGACAAGACGGAAAAAATCACCTCAACAAAAAGAACAAGAGGTAGTACCGACTGCCAGGGACCTACTCAATACGGACATTAGTACGATGTCAGATCTAGAGTTCAGAATCATCACTTTAAAGATACTAGCTGGGCTTGAAAAAAATATGGAAGTTATTAGAGAAACCCTTTCTGGAGAAGTAAACGAACTAAAATCCAACCAAGTAGAAATCAAAAAGGCTATTAATGAGGTGCAATCAAAAATGGGGGCGCTAACTGCTAGAATAAATGAGGCAGAAGAGAGGATCAGTAATATAGAAGATGAAATGATGGAAAATAAAGAAGCTGAGAAAAAGAGAGATCAACAACTACTGGATCACAAGGGCAGAATTCGAGAGATAAGCGATACCATAAGACGAAACAACATTAGAATAATTGGGATCCCAGAAGAAGAAGAAAGAGAGAGAGGGCCAGAAGGTATAATGGAGCAAATTATAGCAGAGAACTTCCCTAATCTGGGGAAAGAAACAGGCATGAAAATCCAGGAAGCACAGAGAACCCCTCTCAAAATCAATAAAAATAGGTCAACTCCCCGACATCTAATAGTAAAACTTACGAGTCTCATAGACAAAGAGAAAATCCTGGAAGCAGCTCAGGAAAAGAGATACATAACCTACAAGGGTAGAAACATTAGATTGGCAACAGATCTATCCACAGAGACCTGGCAGGCCAGAAAGGACTGGCAGGATATATTCAGAGCACTAAATGAGAAAAATATGCAGCCAAGAATACTCTATCCAGCTAGGCTGTCATTGAAAATTGAAGGAGAGATAAAAAGCTTCTAGGACAAACAAAAACTAAAGGAATTTGCAAACACAAAACCAGCCCTACAGGAAATCTTGAAAGGGATCATCTAAGCAAAGAGAGACCCTAAAAGCAACATAGACCAGAAAGGAACACAGACAATATACGGTAACAGTCACCTTACAGGCAATAAAATGGCACTAAATTCCTATCTTTCAATAGTTACCCTGAATGTAAATGGGCTAAATGCCCCAATCAAAAGACACAGGCTAACAGACTGGATTAAAAAACAAGATCCATCGATATGCTGTCTGCAAGAGACTCATTTTAGAACCAAAGACACCCCCAGATTGAAAGTGAGGGGGTGGAAAACCATTTACCATGCTAATGGACACCAAAAGAAAGCTGGGGTGGCAATCCTTATATCAGACAAATTAGATTTTAAACCAAAGACTGTAATAAGAGATGAGGAAGGACACTATATCATACTTAAAGGATCTATCCAACAAGAAGATCTAACAATTGTAAATATCTATGCCCCTAACATGGGAGCAGCCAATTATATAAAGCAATTAATAACAAAAGCAAAGAAACACATCGACAACAATACAATAATAGTGGGGGACTTTAACATCCCCCTCACTGAAATGGACAGATCGTCTAAGCAAAAGATCAACAAGGAAATAAAGACTTTAAATGACACACTGGACCAAATGGACTTCACAGACATATTCAGAACATTCCACCCCAAAGCAACGGAATACACATTCTTCTCTAGTGCCCATGGAACATTCTCCAGAATAGATCACATCCTAGGTCATAAATCAGGTCTCAACCGGTACCAAAAGATTGGGATCATTCCCTGCCTATTTTCAGACCACAATGCTTTGAAACTAGAACTCAATCACAAGAGGAAAGTCGGAAAGAACTCAAATACATGGAGGCTAAAGAGCATCCTACTGAAGAATGAATGGGTCAACCAGGAAATTAAAGAAGAATTAAAAAAAATACATGGAAACCAATGAAAATGAAAACACAACTGTTCAAAATCCTTGGGATGCAGCAAAGGCAGTCCTAAGAGGAAAGTATATAGCAATACAAGCCTTTCTCAAGAAACAAGAAAGGTCTCAAGTACACAACCTAACCCTCCACCTAAAGGAGCTGGAGAAAGAACAGCAAATAAAGCCTAAACCCAGTAGGAGAAGAGAAATAATAAAGATCAGAGCAGAAATCAATGAAATAGAAACTAAAAGAACAGTAGAACAGATCAACGAAACTAGGAGCTGGTTCTTTGAAAGAATTAACAAGATTGATAAACCCCTGGCCAGACTTACCAAAAAGAAAAGAGAAATGACCCAAATCAACAAAATCATGAATGAAAGAGGAGAGATCACAACCAACACCAAAGAAATACAAACAATTATAAGAACATATTATGAGCAACTCTATGCCAGCCAATTAGATAACCTGGAAGAAATGGATGCATTCCTAGAGATGTATCAACTACCAAAATTGAACCAGGATGAAATAGAAAACCTGAACAGACCTCTAACCACTAAGGAAATTGAAGCAGTCATCAAAAATCTCCCAAAAAACAAAAGCCCAGGGCCAGATGGCTTCCCAGGGGAATTCTACCAAACATTTCAAGAAGAATTAATACCTATTCTTCTGAAACTGTTCCAAAAAATAGAAACGGAAGGAAAACTTCCAAACTCATTTTATGAGGCCAGCATTACCTTGATCCCAAAACCAGACAAAGACCCCATCAAAAAGGAGAATTATAGACCAGTATCCCTGATGAACATGGATGCAAAAATTCTCACCAAAATACTAGCCAATAGGATCCAACAGTACATTAAAAGGATTATTCACCACGACCAAGTGGGATTTATCCCTGGGTTGCAAGGTTGGTTCAACATCCGCAAATCAATGTGATACAATACATTAACAAAAGAAAGAACAAGAATCATATGATCCTCTCAATAGATGCAGAAAAAGCTTTTGACAAAGTACAGCATCCTTTCTTGATCAAAACTCTTCAGAGTATAGG